>NW_011954432.1:0-1043 GCF_000949405.1 Vollenhovia emeryi | reverse complement strand
GGTAGGTGGAGCAAACGGCCGACGAACTCGTCGACGGTTTTGGTTGTTGTGACGACATTTCTCAACGTACTGAAGGGCCGGACCGCTTGTTTTGTTCGTTAGGAATTACTCTACACGCCAGATGTGCTAACTTTGGGAAAAAAAATTCCTTACGTTCTACAGAGCCCTTGTAACCTTACTTTCTGGACGTACCTCGTAATTACCAAAACCAAAGCCGAGGTCATCGATCGCGCCGACAGAGTGTTACTTACCGCGAAGCGCGAGGGAGGGCTGCATTATTTTTCCGCATCGCCGAACACCGAGTGCAATAAGGTCACCGAATCGGATGACACGACGAAGACGGTGAAGGAGGACACCCTCGAGGATTGGCACGTCCGCATGGGACACCTCAACCTTCGATCTCTCCGCGAAGCCGTCAAGACCGGATCCATTAGAGGGGCCAGCATCGAGAACGTCAACGAGGACATTAAGTGCCAGGTACGCCTCCAGGGGAAGATGTGTCGAGCCCCGTTTCCCAAGGTTTCGGAAAGAGTATCCGACAAGGGCCAACTCCACGCATTCTGATGTCTGCGGCCCAATGAGAGTGGCCTCACTCGGGAAGAAGCAGTATTTCGTCACCTTCATAGATGACGCCTCAGGATAGTGCGAGGTAAGGTTCATTAGCCAAAAGAATCAGGTAATGGAAGAATTCGAAAGATACAGAGCAATGGTGAGTACGCAACACGGCAGACCTCTGTGAACCTGGCACCCGACTTTTTCAAAAAAAATTTTTAAATAGCGGAAATGGTAGCCCTTCGTTTGTAGTTGATTGTAGTAAAAGAAATTTTGTTTGTAGTTTCATGGTTTAAAAGATATAAAAATTTAAAAAATAACCAGCACCCGACATTAAGATTTTTCAAATCCGCTTGCGGGATCCTCTTCAGAATCGTTTGTAGTTGATTGTAGTGAATTTCGTTTCGTTTGTAGTCGAACCGTTTAAAAGTTATGAACATTTAAACAAATTGCAAAAAGCTAACTTTGTCAATTTTGCGGGATCGTTTTTA
>NW_011954431.1:0-1043 GCF_000949405.1 Vollenhovia emeryi | reverse complement strand
CCGAAACAAAATTTGAAAACGGGGGAAAGTTTTTTCGTTTATCTCAGAAACATAAAATGTGGACTTACCTCTTTCTTGCAGCAATGTCTTCAATTGTCAACATCTTTTAAATATTCTGATATTAATATTAAAATTTTTGGAATTATACATATTATTATAGTTATGACTTCACCGATATCAATGATCCTGATATAAATGGTCAAGGACATAACTCTGAATAACTTTGTAACCTGAGTAACTTTAAAGATCATTGAAAACAGTGAAGTCACGACTAGTATGCATAATTATTAAAATTTGCATTCAGGAGCAGATGGTGAAGTAACAGAGATACAAGAACCAACTTTTCATGAGGATCTACGTGAAAATAACGAACCTCACAATAAAATAAGCCAGGCCCAAACCAATTCTGATTTGCAACTGACAAAGGAAGAAACATATAAATATGTAAGTAATTGGTAACGCTTTCGAGTAACGCGTTTATGTAACTAAAATTTATATTTAGTAATTGTTAATTATAAATTTATGAAATGTTTGTTATGACATATCACGAGACACGGTAGTGTCTCGCGCCAAGTGTAAGCGTAGCTAGTACACGCGTGCGAGACTGACCGTGTAAGTTTACGCGAGTACACGAGTTGACGGGCCCTCAGATTTTCGGATCTCAACAACGGCTGATCCGACGAAATTGAGACTGCGCTTAATCGATAGCTTGGGTACGATTTGCATAATAAAAGTGATTTTACTTTTCTCCTACGTGCTCCAGGAGTGGAGGTATTGCAATGCAAAAGTCAGATTTGTTAAATTTTGAATTAAGAAACGTCTTTGTCGTCTTCGTCCCGGTCGTCTTCGTCCCGGTCGTCGTCGTCGTCGTCGACCAGACCAGTATTTTCACTTGACTTTTCACTTGACCACGTTGCAATTGACCACGGTCCCGATCGACCACGTTGCAATTGACCACGGTCCCGATCGACCACGTTGCAATTGACCACGGTCCCGATTGACCACGTTGCAATTGACCACGGTCCCGATTGACCACGTTGCAC
>NW_011954430.1:0-1043 GCF_000949405.1 Vollenhovia emeryi | reverse complement strand
AGTATCCCACCCTGTACTGCGCGCCGTTACTATCGGACATATAACACAGATTTCGCCTAGGTGGGATCATTATCGTCAGTGAATTCATGTGTTCTAAAAATCGCAGAGAGATTTATTCAAATTATTTTAATATAATTTTAATGCTATACTTAGCATTATAAATTTACCCTTTCCCCTATTGAATTAAAATTCTTATTGCGAAATATATTATCCCAGCCAGGATTCGAACCTGGGACCTCTCAATCCGTGACGGGCGTCTTAGCCAGCTCGACCACCGGGGCTATGATAATATTATTCTAAAAATGCCGAGTTTTGTGCCAAGTAAAGAGTACAGTATGAGATATTACACACTACCAAAGGTGTAATATCACGTAAAAAACTTACCTTTTTAAAAAAAGGTAAAAAAAGCACCAAGTATAAGCTTCAATTCAACCGAATATATTTTGTTACTCTATCTTTTTGCAAAAGTATATTCTCTACAAAAATATCTTCTCTACAAAAGTAATGATATCAACAAATTGCGCCAAATATAACAACGGATATTTATACAAACTAGTTGCTTTAGTATTAGTTTTTGATTAAAAAATGTTATATAGTATTTCTTAAAAAATCAAACTAAAGATTTTATTGGAAAAAATAATGGAGTTAATAATAAAACACCGATGAAAAGAATAGCAACTGTTTAGAAATTTATCAGTAACCAAGAAAGTTCGTGCGGTTTTTAAAACTGCCGCTACTTCTCGTGCTGTAGTAATCCTATCTACCGCTAAGGGTACATATATTAAACATTTTCTGAAAGTTTATTTATCGGCACGTCGGCCAACGTAGAGAACAGGTCGCATTTTACAGTGAGAGTTCAGAAATTCGAAGTTAAGTATGTCTGTGTCCAACGCAGTTATTAGGGCTTGTTTATTGTACGAGGTCAAATTGGGCACAAAAGGTGCCGAAGCAGCAAGAAAAATATGTGGAGCGTTCGGAGGGGGTACAGTACAATAAACAAGCCCTAATAACTGCGTTGGACACAGACATACTTAACTTCGAAT
>NW_011954429.1:0-1043 GCF_000949405.1 Vollenhovia emeryi | reverse complement strand
AATGCAGTATCTCATACGCAGAGAGGCTCTTGAATGATCTGGCCAATACCGTGATGTCGTGTGGATTGGTCTTGTCCCGAATGGCTAGTTGCGGATGCGCCTTGCTTGTGAAGGCGCCTTTACTTCTATACCTTTGCTCCGCCATCTTATCGTCTGTTGTCGTTGTCGCCGGGCGTCTTCTCCCTGGATACTTGTGCTTGCGAACATGTCCGTTGTGCTCGGGCTGCTGTGCGTGTCATCGTGGTTGGCGGCGACGGTTCTGGTGGTAATGCGCGGACTTGTCCGGAGTGCCTGACTTCTCTGGGAGCTGACGGTGCCCGGCGCCCTAATTAATTCTCTGGTTTACGTTGTTGTCTACGGTTTTCTCATACGTCCTGGCTTTGCTCATATTAATTAAACGTTAATTATGAGCACTATGGTCTGGTTAATTTTAGTCCATGCATTTTAGGTTAGTGTTATACACTGTCATGAGTAGGGTATATAGGGGGATTCTAACTCGGGAGCTCCGAGGGGGGAGCGGGGCGGGGGGGGGTACCCCGTGGCGAGGGGACAGCGGGGAGGGGGGTACTCCGTGGCGAGGGGACCGCGGGGAGAAGGGGAGCACGTGGTCTTGACATCGCGCAAGATGCTGACCTGTCACTACGTGACATGTAACAGATATCTAGGTGCTGACCTGTCTTTTTTGACACCTGGACGGGTATGAGTCACAGGGTCAAGCGCCGAAACCTGGCTGATGACTTTCTTATCAAGGTGAACGATGTTCCACGCTTATTATTCCACGACGCTTGGCGATCCGCGGGGGCGCGGGGAGGGGGAGGACCGCGACGCTACGCGATCCGCAGCGCGGGAAGGTCCGCGGCGCGAGGCGATCCGCGGCGCGTGCATGTAATAGATATCACCGGGATGCCTTTGATTAGCGCGAACACCTGGACGCGTATTCTTATTTTCCATGGCACGAGTCATGAGGTCAAGCGCCTAAACCTGGCTGCTGACAGCGACTTTTTATGGTATATAAACGGTTCGGAAGCCCGCTGTACAACAGT
>NW_011954428.1:0-1042 GCF_000949405.1 Vollenhovia emeryi | reverse complement strand
TGTGTGTGTGTGTGTGTGTGTGTGTGTGTGTGTGTGTGTGTGTGTGTGTGTGTGGTGTGCCTACAAATTTACAATTCTACACAGTTCTGTATAACTTTATAGATTTAGACATTATTTTAGATGAAACAAATGGTAATGTCAAATAATTGTGTGCAATTGTATGTGTGTGGTGTGCGCCTCTCTCTCTCTCTCTCTCTCTCTTTCTCTCTAGCGTGCGCGCGATATATTTGTTTATGTATATTTGTATGCTTATATAGGGTTAAGGCATATATTGTTATGTTTGTGTATATATAACTTTATAGATTTAGACATTGTTTTATATGAAACAACTTATAATGTAAAAAATTGCTTATTTATAATTGTGTACAATTGTATTGTATGTATATTTGTATGCTTATATAGGATTAAGGCATATATTATTATGTTTGTGTATATATAACTTTATAGATTTAGACATTGTTTTATATGAAACAAATTGTAATGTAAAAAATTGCTTATTTATAATTGTGTACAATTGTATAAAGTCAGATAATTATATAAAAATTGTTCATATAAAAACATGTATAAATTTATAAAATTATATAGAACTGTGTAGTTATGCAGATAGTCAGTATGCTCAAGCAATGTACGGAAAACAGAAATTAAAGTAAAGGAATGATAATCTGTACAAATATCTACGCAATAATACAAGTATTCCGAAAACTTATTGTAAAACTTTGGTAATTACCTATTAAAATTCGGTTGAGCAGCGCCAAGTTTTTGTACTTTAAAATAAAATATTTATTTGTATTAAATTGTCTAAACCGCGGGCAACGGGCGTCCGCGGGCGCCCAGCCGGCGGGCATGCCCCCACTCCAACGGGCAACGGGCGTCCGCGGACGCCCAGCCGGCGGGTATGCCCCCACTCCAATCATCGCCCCAGTGGCTACGTCCACCGTGGCCGATGGTGGGGGGATGATGGGGGGCCGCCGAGCGCCTCGGCTGTCTTCGGAGAGCAGAGTGAGACAGAACATAGCTCTGTCGCACTCTGCTCTCCGAAGAC
>NW_011954427.1:0-1042 GCF_000949405.1 Vollenhovia emeryi | reverse complement strand
TTTCTCTCCCTCCCTCCCTCTTTCACTAAATATCGTTGTTTTCTTGCTCTTTTTCCTTTTCTCTTTCTTTGATTATGAATAAAAAATTGTATATTGGCATATAAATTGTACTCGGCTATAAAACATTTTTAAATAAAAAACAACTAAATATTCATAAACGGGAAGTATATGCTTTAACAATTACAAAGATTAACAATAAGTAACAATTTAATTTTTTTAGATTAATTTTACAAATTAAATTGTCATTTACTGTTAATTTTTGTAAATCTACACCGCTGAAAACGACTAAAAATTAAAATGCTGGAAAAAGTCTAGAAAACCTGGAAAAGTCAAGGAAAAACTTCATTTTGCTAGACACCACGTTAAAATTATATAAATCAATAAAATAAAATAAAAATAAATAACATAAGTAAAAAATTAATATAATATGTATAACAGAGATAAATATAATCTAACTATATATATAATATAAATATATCTTTAATATAAATGTATAATATACTAAGTATGACAAGATATAAATACAATGAAATAAATTGGTTATGTGGCGGTCGCAATACGTGATCCGGCACAAAATGGCAATCCGGCACTGCGCGACACGCGCGCGGGCGCGCGAGCGCCAGCTTCTGAGTAGTTCGCCGACCGCCGCTAGGCCGCGCATGGTGGCGGCCAAAAACTCGGAAGCAAAATCCAGTCTCGTAGGGTATAAAAGGAGGCCCGCTTAACCCACTGGAATACTTGCACTCAGTGATGCAAACTTTGGGTTCCAAGCACCATGAAAGTGTGAGTGAGTACCGAGTGTAACACTTTCATGGTGCTCGGAACCCAAAGTTTGCATCACAGCTTGCACTTTTATCCTCGTATAAGGTTCGAAATCTGTGGTAGACACCGTACAAGGTGTCTGCCGATTGCCATTTTGTGCCGGGTCGCGTATTGCGACCGCCACAGGTTAATTAATATTTAATTATTAAAAATCCTATCCAAAATATAGGTACACATTTGTCAAAAACACGTCCGTTATAGGTCCAAAACAGGTCCAAAA
>NW_011954426.1:0-1042 GCF_000949405.1 Vollenhovia emeryi | reverse complement strand
TGGCGGTGGTGTGGGCGGTGGAGTAGGGGGTGGAGTGGGAGCGGGAGCACGGGCGAGTAACATTCTCGCCCGGCTCCGCGTCATGGGAGGGGAGGCCGGTGAAGTACGCGTCTCCCCGTCGGCTCTTCCTCCGTCTGACCCAGCTCCCACCCCATCCCCCGCGGCCGGTCGGGCAGGCCGGGCCCGGGGAAGTCTTCTCCGAGCCCAGCGCCGCCGCCGCCGCCGCTGTGGCGGGCGGGGTAGGGGTATCTGGCCCCTCCTCTCCCGCTCCGCCGCCTCCTTCCGCGAGATGACTTTCTCGCAGAAGGAGGCAAACGCGTGCCAGGACCTCTCCTCTTCCAATATTGCGGTGATCACCGCTGGAAGGGAGAGGTCCTGCCCTATCATGCGGACGAGCGCCTCCCGCTCGTCCGCCCACGCCGGACACTCGCCCAACGTGTGTTGGGCGGTGTCGTCCGCCGCGCTGCAATGGTGGCAGCGGGAGTCTTGCTCCTTTCCGATCCGAACCAGGAAATGTTCGAAGCAGCCATGCCCGGTCATCACCTGGGTCATCCGGAAAGACAGCCCACCCCATCCCCTGGCGACCCACTGGTCAAGGAGGGGCCCGATTGCCCCGACGACGCGCAGCCCCGGGGTGTTGTTCCCCGAGGCTAAGAGCGCCTTTCGCCCGATGGCGATTGTGCGTCGCCGGTGCCGGAGTTTCTGCCGAGCACGGTGCGTCGCCGACCATCTTATGGGTCTCCCCTCGGAGTCGCGGCTTTCGAGGAACATGTTACTATGTTCCTCCGCCGCGTACTCCATCGGGGGGAGACCAGCGATCACCGCCACCGCGTTGTACGCCACGGTCCGGTACGCCCTACAGATCCTCGCGGCTATCGGGCGAAACGCACGCGCCATCTGAGCGCGCGCGCGCCGCGATGCCGCGAGGTTTGGGGCCCCGTAGAGCGCCACGGACATAACCGTATTGGCGTACAGCCGACGCACCTTGCCGTCCGGGCCGCCAAGGTTGGGGAGGAGCCGGCCAAGCTTGGCCGCTCTCACT
>NW_011954425.1:0-1042 GCF_000949405.1 Vollenhovia emeryi | reverse complement strand
ACAGTATATCTCATATGTATAGTTTCTAGTAAAGAGAGAAACAAAACTTTAATGATATCACCTTTTTAATAACTTTACATATGCATAAACATTTGGGAATCAATAAATATATTGATAAATTACGTACTTAGAATCAATTTTAATATTTGCTATTTATGAAAGGCTTTCATGTAATTGAAACATGTAATTCTTATTATACAGAGTGCCTATTTTAAAATAGTTGGCGGAGGTAAACTAACTACAACAAAAAATGGCATTCTTCTTACCAACTTGAATACAAATGAACTTGCAGCAAAATCTAGCTGGCACGGGAGAAAAGGAAAGAAAGTCTTTCGTAAATTACAGATATCAAAACTGATTCTAAATAATTGATCAACAATATATTTATTGATTCCCAAATGTGTATGCATACATAAAGTTATTAAGAGGGTAAGAGGGTGATATCATTAAAGTTTATTATTAGATTAGAAATTATACATATGAGACATCCGACACACTATACTGATATGCAAATTATAGAAGCTGCCTCAACGTGGCTTGCTCAAGTACCAACGCGCCTAAAACGTGTTCAAGGAAAAACTCAACGAGAAGAAGATCTTCTTGACAATAATCATTATATTGAACATTCTCAAAACGAATACGATACAAGTATATAGTAGAGAACACCTTGCAAGAACTTGTATTTTTAATCTATCTAGGAAAAGAAACTGTCGAAGAATGTCATCTAAATAAAATACATCTAAAACTATGTTTTAAGTTATAATATTTCTCCACAAAGTTTACGTTGGATTGGAATATTTATATGAATTGTTAATCAGTGGTTAGTCGAGTCTCTATTTCTGAGAAGACACAGAGAATCGATTAATCTCTGGTTAACAGAATTTTTTATTATAGCAATATACTTATAATAATTTGTGTTTTATATTTATAGATTTTACTTCCCCATAAGGTGAGTATCTTTACTTTGTCTTCTTCTTTTCTTCTTTTCTTCTTCTTTTTCCTTCCTTTTTCTTTTGTACATAAAAGGCTGCTGTGCGCCAAC
>NW_011954424.1:0-1042 GCF_000949405.1 Vollenhovia emeryi | reverse complement strand
GTGCGATCATGATAAAGTTTTCTTTCAGCAATAACCTAAATATGTATATACAACATTATAAAGTTTCTTCTATGATTTTTATATAATACATATCAGTGACGTGTTGTCAACAATTATGAGTGATCTCATATCTCCTCTATATCAACATGGAACTTTTATTTTAACATTTGAAAGTAGATAACGTTCGAACATAATAAAAAGTAAGATTTATTTAATCTTAACTGGCTAATGTTTAATACAAAAAAATTATATAACGCGACGTTTCGACCTTAAGGTTTAGGTCCTTTTCAAGGAAAATCTAAAAGAACATCCGATAATCGGGATTACAAATCTAATACACAAATACAGACTCCCGAAATGACAAAATAATCTCAATGTATAATACAATAGTAAAAATGTTACATTAAGTAACATTTTGACGTACTCGTTCAGTAAATCCATGTAACGTTCTCAGAACCTTCTTTTGCTCTCTGCCTTTTGTCGTCATCGAGAATATCCAATCGTTATGCAGCCATTGCCTCAATAATCTAAATTAAAATTAACGATAAAGTAAACTATTTCAAGATATTAAATTTGTAAACTTTTCTTTAATTTTTCTGTGAACGTTTACAATAATATTTTAGTAACAATATAAAGAAATTTATGACAATAATAACATTATGCTAAAGCTATCTGTAGAATTTTATATAACACAAACATTATACATATTTTAGCTAGCAAGCTAATAAATAGCTAGCTGGTTATATTATATAAAATTTTACATACATATATATATATAGCTTTAGCCATTAATACTATTTATATAGAATAGATATAGTTAATTATTCTTAGATTAAAGATCTATCCGTCGTTACATTTGAGTGTGCTTTTTGTTTTTCATGCTGTTACAATATTTAACATTTCAAATGCTTTGAGTAATAATTATTTTTAAGGACCGGTTATTCCAACCTCTTGGTAAATAGTTAAATAATCAAGTTATAAGAATAACATTGATTTTCCTTTAAATCAGACAAAAATAGACATATAATTTAACTATTACTTA
>NW_011954423.1:0-1042 GCF_000949405.1 Vollenhovia emeryi | reverse complement strand
CGGGAGCCAGGCTCCCCCCCTCCCCCCCACTCCCCGACCGTTGCGGGTCTCCCCGCCAAGGTGGGCCCCCAGCAGGAGCCCACATCTCCTGTCGGCGGCCTCCTCGGCCAGCCGGATCACCTCTTCTCTGAGGCCGTCCGGCCAGGCCGGGGGGGCCGCCGACTTCTCCTCCTCCGGCGGAGGGGAGGCTGATATGAGTAACCCCCCCTCCGTCTGGCAGGCTCGCGCCTCGCCCGCCGCCTTAGCAGGAGAGGTCGCCCTCTCCCGCGTCTCGTGCGGGGGGGGCGTCTGTGTATACGCCCCCCTCCGCTCCGCCATCCTCGCGGGAGAGGTCGCCCTCTCCCGCTTCTCCAAGGTGGCCTGGGTACCCACCTGCCGCCCCTCACGGAAGGTCTGGGTCCCACGGTGTCGCCTCTCAGGAGGGATGAGCCTTTCGTTCACCCTCCTGAGCCTCTCCTTCAGGTTCTCCGCCCTCCGCGCGGAGTCCCTCTCTCTCTGCCACAGGTAAAATACCGTGGCAGAGATCCTCCCCGCCGCCTCAGCGAAGGCAGCCCTCTTCTGCTCCGCGTTTTCCCCGCGGATTAGGCGGTCCGCGAACCCGGAGTATACCTCCAGGAACGCCAGCGCCACCTCCGCCTGGATGGAGCTGCTCGCCTCCTCGAGCCCCTTAAAGGCCGAGGAAAGCTCGCCCCCCCGGCCGGCCCTGTGACAGGAGTACGCCTCCTCCATCCGTCCCAGGTACTCCAGCCGGAGCTCCTCCGAGCCGGACTGCTCCGAGCCCGACCCCCCCTCCTCCGCCAAGGGGGCCGCGAGCGCCTCCCCCGTCTCCTCGCTCGCGGCTCTCTCCGCGGCCCTCTCTGCCGCTCTCCTCCTCCGCTCACCCCTCCTCCCTGCCTTACGGCGGGGGGGGGGAGCGAGAGGACCCGGCACCCTCCTCCACGAGGGTTTTCCCCCCCTTAACCCGAATTTTTTTGTGATGAAGAGGCCATCTCAAAAAATTCCCACGACCCGCGGCGGCTATCCCGGTAGGGCATGCCCTCCT
>NW_011954422.1:0-1042 GCF_000949405.1 Vollenhovia emeryi | reverse complement strand
CTACGTCATTGGAATATTTTTCTTCACGAGGATTTCTATCTAAAACTACATCTGTAGCAAAGGCTGCAGCATAAATTCCACAACACGTACCATCCGGTTGCGTTTGAACTTTGTCAAAACGTATATCAGTAGGTATTACCTGTGGAAAACGAGCGCTAATATATATTTTTTCTTTTGGAACCAATTTATCATATGTACTGTCCGGTATGCTGTCATATATGTGAAGTTTTACTCCGTCAAAAAAAAGACAGCGCCAATGATCAGTACAATTTCCTCCAATTATTTGTACGCTCTTGTTGACACTGGCTGTAATGAGGTCTGGATATTCTATATATTGCACACTTTGTGTTTCGAAACATGAGGTTTGTCTTACAACACGTAAGAATTGATCCAATGATTCGTCATTTAACTTGCTATTTTTAGGCAAGATATTTTCTTCTATTGAAGAAAGAGAAATGACAGTATCATCTAGAACTTTTCTGCATTTTATTATTTCATCTGCTGTCAAAGTGTGTCTAATTGAATGGCCGATTATAATGCAGTCCTCTTGTTCTACAATAGTAGGAGTTACAGCAGTACTTGTCTCCAAACTATTACATTTCGAATCCTCTTTTTCTTGTAAAACTTTTTCATCGTCTGTATGTTGTCGCTTTCTGTTGCGACTGACTGCTGCCTTTTCTTGTGCTTCTATTATATATTTAGGATCTCTGATAGGCATATGTCTATTATGCCGACTGTCCAAAATTTCAGGAAGCATACATTCATGATAAAAACGTGTTAGGAAAGGCAACATTTGATTTTGCCAAAAATCGTTGTCTCTACTGACACGTATAGTTTTTACGCTTTTCGGCGTCCATACAGCGAAAATACGAGTACAATAATCTCGTTGTGTTATATTCAACTGCCCTTGTATTTGATAAAAAAATCTGTGGTTTCGATTAATTTTATTTCCATCCTTTTTATCAAAAATATTTTTTAATTGAGGCAGCATTTGTACAGCTTTCTCTACTGTAAAATTTTCAGCTGAGAGGACATTCTATCT
>NW_011954421.1:0-1042 GCF_000949405.1 Vollenhovia emeryi | reverse complement strand
TAAACTAATGATCCGAGAAAAGCCATTCTTATCTCGTTAGAAGCGCTGAAATCTTAGCTTTCCAACGAGACCTGGATCATCTTGCTACGATTTTTCTGTGCGAAGATATTGACGATTATATCGACTCGCGATCTCTTAATCCTGAGATAGAAGCAGCAGACGGCGCGTATACGCGGCGTCTCGCGCGGTGTCTGGCGCGGCGGTGTTTACTACCGAACAGATGTGCCTCGTATGTTTTTATCCCAGTTTTTTGGGGACGTAGTACGCCAGCGTACTACTTGCGTAAAACCCGCGCGGCCATTCTTTCATGAATGGTGCGCGCGCGCCCGATTTTTAAAACGCTATAATTCGGCGAAAAATTGACGTAGCGACACGAACCAAAAACCATTCTTCTTCGTTTCGCATCCCGCAGATGTCTACGCTAAATATGTATGCCCTTATCATAAAACTTACACACGGCAATGGAATAAAAAGTTAAATGCTGAAATATAAATTATACGTATAACTGCTAAATATAAAAATTGATCACGTTACGAGGAGCGACGCGAAGACACGTGGAACATTTCAAAGCACGACGCGAGAGAGATTCATACCGAGTTCGATAAAGCCACTTTAATGAAGGAATCGAGAGATATTACACAACATTGTAAAAGAGAAAGTTACATTATCTGGTAATATTCGCTAGAAAATTATTTAAACATTCGTTTGCACAAGATTGCTCCGTTTACGTCGGATAATCATTATGATTATATTGTCGTAAAAATGATTTTATAATCTTTTATATTTCTGCAGCAAACTGTTATATTTCTACTGGCAATCTATCGACAAAATTCACACCCAACACTTTTAAAATCTGTTTTCGACAGATTTAGCTATCCGGTGTGTTAATGATACGCTGACATACTATCAATAGATTCAGGCAAAATTACGGTAGATTAACATCAATTAGCGTTCTGAATTGTGAATTCGAGTTACTACAAAGATATTATTATTTTGACGATATCGTTAGAATATAATTATTGGTAGTTATGCATAAAAGGGG
>NW_011954420.1:0-1042 GCF_000949405.1 Vollenhovia emeryi | reverse complement strand
GACGTTTTTGACGCGGAGGGAGGAGAGGAGGTGGAGAAGGGCGCGCAACCGCAGTCATACGCGGCGGTCGCGCAGGGAGCGCAAGGTGGCGGGACGGGCCAACAACAGCCTGAGCCCTCGACGTCATCCGGCCCCGGGGTCGTGAGCGTGGAGATCGCTCGCCTTGATGTAGACAAGTGGCGGGGCTATAAGGCCGGCCCCAAGAGCTCCAAGGTCAAGGAGAGTTGGATGGGGGATCCGCGACGGACAAGGTCCGATCCCCAGGGCCAGGATCCTACGGGCCTGGCCAGCAAAGTCCAGAGGAATGAGCGCTCACCCCCCCCCCCCGAAGACCAGCGAGGGGGGGGGAGATGACGTCGAGCGCGGCGAGTAGTGACGCCATCGAGGATTCCGATGAGTCTTCTCGCGAGGGGGACCTCGAGGGAGACACTGGGTCTGACGTCAGCGTCAGATCCCACGTGTCCAACTCGGGGGCCACGAAAAGGAGTAGGAGCAGCCGAAGGGGGAAAGACGCGAAACACGCGCGCTCCTGAGGCGGCTCCAGCGAGGAGGAGGAGAACCTCCTCCCGGAAAAGAAGGACGGGAGGGGCAGGCCGGCCACGACGGGGAAGGGCGTCGAGATGAGAGCCCGCAAGGAGGCCGCCCAAGCCCTTAAAAAAGCCAAGGGCGAGCTGACACTAACACCGTCATGCAGGGCGACTACGACCCCAAGCAATTTAAGGGCGCAGAGAGGGAGAGGAAGATAAGAGAGCTGGAGGAGCGGGTCCCCCAGCTCCCCACCCGCGATCTTGTTGCTGAAATCTATGACTACAGCAACAAGATCGAAGGGGCGGCAAAGCTCAGTAAGAACCTGAAAGGGACGCTTGCGGGCATGATAAGGGACGGGGCCCTGTTCACTAGGATCGCCGTAGACGCCTTGTCCACGAGGATGAGCGGGGAGGCGAGCGAGACGGAGCAGATGAGGGAGGAGTTGGCCTCCCTCAGGGCCCAGGTCGCCGGCCTCCTGAGGGAGAAGGAGGCGCGGGACCGGGGGGTGATGCCG
>NW_011954419.1:0-1042 GCF_000949405.1 Vollenhovia emeryi | reverse complement strand
CTATAGACATGCCAGAAGTGGTAAAACGAAAGAAAGCGGTGATCAACGTACTATCAAAGGACAATGCGTGTTTCGCGTGGTCGGTGGTCGCTGCTCTCTATCCAGCTGAAAGAAACGCGGAGCGCAAATCGTCGTATCCATATTACAGCGACGTGCTAAACCTGCGAGACATTAGCTTTCCAATGACACTCAACCAAGTGAAAAAATTTGAACAACTGAACAATATTTCCATCAACGTATACAGCGTCGAGAAGAAGAAGGAATGCACAGTCGTACCGCTACGAGTTACCGATGAGAAGAAGGAGAAGCCGTGAACCTTTTATACCTACAAGATCAGGAGGATGCTGAAGTGGGTCACTTCATTTGGATAAAAAACTTATCCCGCCTCGTCAGTTCTCAACTCAGCAAGAAGGAGCACAAAAAGCACATTTGCGATCGGTGAGTATTGACAAGATTTGTGAAACTTATTTTATTGAAAAAATATATATTTAAAAAACATGTTTTTCTTTCCAGATGTTTGCACTACTTTAGCTCCAACGTCAAGTTGCAAGCCCACAGCGTGGACTGTCAACAGATGAATGACTGCGCGATCATCCCAGGTAGCAAAATGATATCAAAATGTCAAGAAAAGGATAACTAAAAAAAGATACGGATAACTTTTTAATTGGCAGAAAAGATACCTTTAGGATGGCAAATAGTATCACTTAAATGTCCGCTCTGAGTCCATACGACGACAAACGTCATGCCTGATTCGACTGACACATTACCATGGGGACATTACCAGATACCTCTATAATATATTCACAGTATTATTGTACATTATAGAATAGTAATTATTATAAGTATGTTTATTCACATGTAAAATAAATGATGCATCTGTATATGTATATATGCCTTTAATATATTCTTATACATGTTTAATAGAATAAATACATTCTTTAAAAATTAAAGCATATTGTTCTTGTCTATCCACGAGTTATGCGATCCAGCGAATCCCAACCATTTCACATAAACCTTGTCACCCTTCCTGCGCAGCACTTTT
>NW_011954418.1:0-1042 GCF_000949405.1 Vollenhovia emeryi | reverse complement strand
AGACGACTTTAACATCCTCTTAAGAGGATCCCGCAGCATGTCTATATTACCGACAGAATACCATTTTCGTAGTTATAACCTTTCGTCGTATTAAATTCATGGAATCAAAAATGCTTGCGTACAATTACAGTATATGCATTAATGATCCCAGGAAACTCCGATTTTATACCAAAAATGAGTAAAAATTACGAAATTCATATAATCGATCACATACATATAACCTTGTAGACGCGAACTGTCACTCCGTCATACTTGTGCTTCGTATAAAAGTTCTACAACTTGTACTCACATGAAACTGAGTTTCCTAGGATTCGATGACATGTAGAATTACTGTGAAACCCTCTAAATTGGGATTAGAGGTTTAAAATAAGAGTATAGTTAGTATGAAATTTTCGCGTTTATGTATGGGTGTGATGTATCGTAGTAGTGTGTTCGTGTGCTCATGTATGCTGCGTTTCGTGTTTAGATGGCGCACACCATGAAAGGCTTGTGGAGAGAGCAATATCCTCCAGGTATAAGCTCCACGTCTTCTTTATCCGCTGGAGGTAAGGATGACTCGGGAGAAGGTAGTCAATGACTGTATATCCGATTAAAAACTTCGAATATATTTTGTACGACTTATAACTGAGTGGTCACAATGGCGTGTCGGTGTCGAGTGCTGCTTCTCGCTTGACGCTCGTTCTTTTTCCAGCTCCTGCCACGCCTCTCGCGAGGGCGATACGAAATAAAATTACTCGGGGCACGGCAGAGCCCACAGGCTGAGGGATCCTCTTAAGAGGATGCTAAAGTCATCTGTTTTACCGACACATTCGAATATAGTTTTTGCGCTGCTGAATCTTTTCATTAGTTTTTACGCCTAAAATAATACCAGGATAAGTTGCGGACCGCATAGCAGAACGTTTTTATTCTTGAAACACTCGGGTCAGAAGTCTAATAAGAAAGATATTGGTATTTGAAATTTTCAATTTTTTAATCATGAGCAATTTGAATTTGGCTTTATAAAATTACAAAATTCTTCCACGCGATTACAGTACGCGTAAAA
>NW_011954417.1:0-1042 GCF_000949405.1 Vollenhovia emeryi | reverse complement strand
CGAGATAACCTACAAGAATATCTAACGAGAAATAGTAGGTTCCATTTAAGAAATTGAAGGTAACCTTCATGTGACCTTCAAATTACTCTTCAAGGTCAAACCTATGGTGCCATCTTATGTCCCCCTCGAAACCATATAACTTTTGTCTGAAACATTTTTTCATATCTCTTTTAGTTTTTTAAAAAATCGACTGTATAAATTAAAATGGCCCACCCTGTATAATACATATTACTTACCGGTGTTGAATGTTTTCCTTGGTTGAATTGGCGTGATCAGATGAGAGACGTAAGGTTGGATGAGACGATCTTACAAAAGAGACCACCTGAGTTTTATATAGTGTCCTGCAATCTCCGGCCGAAAATCGGAACCTGGCGAGCATGAAAATAATTGTTCATCACATCGAGGCTTTGGACCGAAAAATAATTAAAAAATACTAGACTATTAAGTACGCTTTCCTTTTAGTAGACACAGTTGACACAAGTGTCGTTCTGTCTTTCTTCGCATTCAATAAATAACAAAGACAGAACGACACTTGTGTCGACTGTGTCTACTAAAAGGAAAGCATACTAAATTGGAAAAAAATCGTGCGCAGGAAGCTCGTCGAGAGATGCCTGAGGGTGTGTTCCATTTCATGCATGATACGCGTAACGCATCTTTTATCCTTCTTTAACATTCGGTGAAAAAGGATAAATGGCCGCGTTCAGCAGACACAACTGTTGAGCGAGCGCTCAATGATTTCTTAACATGATTGGCTGGATCTAAAAGTATTAACCAATCATACTGAGCGCTCACTCAACAGTTGTGTCTGCTGAACGCGGCCATTGATGCATTAGTCCCAGTCTACAATAGATGATTTAAGCCCTAAGCTTTAAGAAATTAGCCAATCACAGTCAAGTATGAGAAGAATGCGCGACTGTGATTAGTCAATTTCTTAAGGCTTAGGGCTTAAATCTCTATTGTAGACTGGGACTTATACGCATTCCCAGGTAGAACAGAAAAGTCATAATGATATCATTAGGATGTCATTATGACATTATTTGTC
>NW_011954416.1:0-1042 GCF_000949405.1 Vollenhovia emeryi | reverse complement strand
CAGGGGAGGGTGTTGAAAGCGTTGGAGATATCCAACGATATCGCCAACATCACCCCCCCCCCCCTGGGACGTCGCCTCTTCAGAGAGGGCCTGCACGCGCTTGATCGCATCAATGGTTGACAGGCCCTCTCTGAAGCCGTACTGGGCCCCACAGATGTTATTGGGGCCCGGTTGGGACAGGTGTTGGACGAGGCGGTTTACGAGTATACGCTCGAACAACTTGCCCGCCTCGTCCAAAAGGCATATAGGCCTATACGCCGACGGGAGAGAGGCGTCTTTCCCCTCCTTCGGGAGGAGCACCAACATGGCACTCCTCCACCGCGCGGGGAAGGCCCCTCTCCTTAAACAGGCGCTGTATAAGCGCCTGTACTCCTCCGTGAGGACGCCCATGGCCAGGGCGTGGACACGCTTGGGAAGGCCGTCAGGACCCGGGGCAGTGTTGCCCTTCAGGCCCTTCCTGACCGCCCTCCGGAGTTCCTCCGGCTGGACGTCGAGGGAGTCGTCCCAGTCGGAGGAGTCTTCCTCCGACTCTGAGGGTGGCCCCCCATCCTCCCCGGTGATATCGGGGAAGAGGGTCTGCACCATCCTCTGGACGAATCCCACGTCCAGCCGCTCCGTCAGCGGGGGCGCCCATGGTCTCAACTTGTTGAGCACCATTTTGTATGGGCACCCCCAAGGATCCTCCTGTAGGGAGTCGAGGAACTCCGTCCACGCCCTGCCCTTTGCCACGGTGATGGCCCGCCGGAGGGCCACCTTCGCCTCAAGGTAGCCCTCCCTCGCCCGTTCGGCCGCCTGTCCGCCCCCGCGCCTGCGGCGGGCGAATATCCTCCCCCGGTGGACGGCGTGTCGACGTAAGTCGGCGATCTCCGCCGTCCACCAGTGGACAGCCCGCCGGGGCCGAGTCTTGGACCGGGGCATTGCAGCGTCGCACGCCGCTGTTAACGTTGCCCCGACCCAATCGGCCTCACGCAGGGGGTCCATCTCCCGGGTCTCAGGGAGATCTCCCCGGACCCAACAGGCGGCCTCTAGCGAGGCCCTTCAG
>NW_011954415.1:0-1041 GCF_000949405.1 Vollenhovia emeryi | reverse complement strand
CATGTGGACGGACTCTCTAGTGACACTTTCGTGGATCAAATCTCATGCATCACGCTGGAAGGATTTTGTCAGGAACAGGGTGGCTCAAATTCAAGAACTCACTCCAGCCGCTCACTGGAGATACATTCCTGGGACTTCTAATCCGGCTGACTGCGCATCACGAGGCCTCACAACTGCTCAGCTTCAAAACCACGCACTGTGGTGGACGGGACCACCATGGATACTCAAACCAGACTCATGGCCGTCGCAACCAGCACTCTCTGAAGAGATGAGTGCTACAGAAGCTCGCCCAGGCGTTTCGCTATTGACGGTTACGCCAAGGGCTGAATATCAATGGGACCTCATCTACAGGTACTCAAACCTCACGAAACTATTGAGGATTACAGCTCTCTGTTTCAGATTCGTCTCACGGTTGAGGAAAGTCCACGACTCATGGCCTGTCAGACACATCTCTCCAGAGACCATGGAAAAGGCGAGGCTCTTCTGGATCCAGGCAACCCAAGCA
Source organism: Vollenhovia emeryi (assembly GCF_000949405.1). NCBI lineage: Eukaryota > Metazoa > Arthropoda > Insecta > Hymenoptera > Formicidae > Vollenhovia > Vollenhovia emeryi. The sequence continues at coordinate 536 of NW_011954415.1, read as the reverse complement.
ACGTACTTCTCGCACGAGCTCAAGGCATTACAGGCAGAGTCACCGTTAGCAAAGGCGCACGCATTCAACAGACTGACTGCGTACATCGACGCTCAAGGAGTCATTCGCGTCGGCGGACGACTAGCGCACGCAGCTCTCTCACTCGACGCGACACATCCTGTGATACTGCCTCGTCACTGTCAGCTGTCGTCATTGATCATCGCTCACGCTCATCAACGGACTCTACATGGAGGCACGCAGCTCACGCTGTCACACATCCGACAACGATACTGGATTCTAGGCGGGAGGGCTCCTGTCAAGTCTCACATCCTGCGGTGTGTCACGTGTGCTCGTCAGAGGGGGATCCGTGCTCATCAATTGATGGGCCAACTACCTCTCTCTCGAGTTACGCAGGCACGACCGTTCACTCATACAGGTGTGGACTACGCAGGGCCGCTCACCGTCAAAACATGGAAAGGAAGAGGTGCCAAAACAACAAAAGGCTGGATTTGCGTTTTCGTCTGCTTTTCGACCTCAGCAGTACATCTAGAGGCGGT
>NW_011954414.1:0-1041 GCF_000949405.1 Vollenhovia emeryi | reverse complement strand
CGTTGCGCGAGATCACGCGGGGTACGCATGCCGCGGGAGTGTCGCGTGCATGCGTAGCGTGAAGGTGCGTCGCCGAAGAGTCCCGGCGATTGAGAGAGTGTGAACGAGTGGGTGCGTGTTTGCGATACCCCGGGCCGCTTCCGCCGCTGTCGGTGGCGGGTTCGCGAGGACGGTGCGTCCGGAGCGGGATCCCCTGCCGACCAGCGCGGCCGGCGCGGCCGGGAGCGAGCGAAAGGCTCGCCGTAGTTAGCCGTCGGGGACTGCCCGACGGAACCTTGCACGTCGTTGTAAGACGGGCCGATCCGTCGGCCCGGGTACCCAGTCTCGCGGGCCAAGCGCCCCGGCCGATTGTTGCGTGTGCGACGGTATTCGTACCGTTCGCGCGAGAATTACTGTCGAGTGCGTCCGTGTCGTCCGAGTAGGGTTTATCGCGCCTATATTTTTTGGCCGTGGAGTTCGCGCCGGATTGTCCCGCGTCGCCGAGAGTATCGCGGCGTGCTGTTTCCCCCGATCACGGGGCTTGTAATATTGTCGCTTGCGACGCCGCCCGTTACAGCGGCCACTCCACCGGCGTGTTAACGCCGCCTTATATTAAACCCGTTGTTATTTATATTAATTATTCGAGTTTCTTCTCGTGTACGTTTCCCTGCGTGTGTTTCGTCCGTCGCGTGAGTTTCTCGAGTCCCGTAGCCTCTGGAATCTTTAGTGGCAACCACCGCCCCGCCCCTCTGCCGTTAGGCGAGCTGGCCTGCCCGTGACGAGGGCCGCTCCATCCCGTTCGTGCGATTTCGCGGATTTCGCGACGTGACGCGTGAAAGACCGCGTCTGGCGCCCAATCTTCGTTTTTCGCGTGGAGTTTTCGGCCCGCGGCACGGTACGCGCGGAGCTACCGAGATCCCGCTCCTTTCCTGCGCGTTATCATTTCCCCTAGGTTTTTGCCGACGACCCGATCCGTCCGTATCCCGCGCTTCTCGCGCCCGGCGACCCCACTCCCCGTCGTCGGCGCGCCTTCGCCTTAAGATCTGCGCGCGACCGCGAGAG
>NW_011954413.1:0-1041 GCF_000949405.1 Vollenhovia emeryi | reverse complement strand
TTGGAAAGCTCTCGAGGTTAGCTACAAGAATATGTAATGAAAAATAGGGGTTCCAATTTAAAAAAAACAAGTTGACCTTGAAATGACATTGAAGGTCAAGGTCAAGGTCAAATTCAAGGTCACCATCGGATAGCCAGGGAAAAATCCTAAAACTTTTGTATTTACCATTTTTCAAAAAAATTCAATCCAGACGAGTTATCCGAAGGTTTCCATACATTTGACTCACCCTGTATAGGATAGAAAAGCTCGTGTACTTGGATAAATGAGATATGAAACGAAACAAATGTATAGCTTTTTACTGGCAAAGAAATATAGATGGAGAGATATTCTAGATTATTGTTAAATAAGAATATACTGTTGAGGAGCCTTAACGAGCGAGCAACCGAATGAATATGCTTTTCTGTTAAGCAGAGACTACAGTGTATGATTTGTATACTTGTAGATAAATTTTTCTGTAAAGCAGATAATACAGTGTATGATTAGAATATAAATGTTAAATACTAGATGGATTTTGGTGTAAAGCAGAGTATACAGTGTATGATTTGTATACTTGTAGATAAATTTTTCTGTAAAGCAGATAATACAGTGTATGATTTGAATATAAATACTAGAAACGTGCAAATATTTCATCTATGATATAATGCGAAATTTCCTGTTTTTTTCATTTTTCTAGTATGCCGATGCTACGCGATTACTCGCCGAAGCTACCAGTCTTGCAGGAATCTCATTTCTTGCTAATAATTCCGTGTATCCGTCGAGTTGAGATGTTATTATACGCAACACAACCATTTTTATAACGTGCAACACGAGGATTATCACGTCTATTAAGCTAGAATGCCAAACTGAGCACAATCATATGAAACGCACGGAAGATTTAGTGCTCTTTATGTGCTAATTTATTGCACTACTCCCGATTTTATTGCTCCAGCCGTTTAACAAAAAATCACTTTTATGCTACCTTTTGAAAAAGTTAGAATACCCATTACAAAAAATAATAATATGAAAAAAACACTTGTACCATAATTTAGTGCTAATTATGTG
>NW_011954412.1:0-1041 GCF_000949405.1 Vollenhovia emeryi | reverse complement strand
TTGCTTTAGTTACTTTATCATCCAATGACGAAAATAATTGTAAATGAATAATAACTATATCTCTTGTCAATGTTAATTCATTCTTAAATTCTTTTTACACGGAAAACGCGCCGTAGGTAGCGAAATGTGACAATTTGCAATATATGTGAATTATTAACTATGTAAGAGAACTTTAAGTATTTTCCTAAAATATTAGACAATTGTTAAAATCGGCAGGATAACTATTAAAACACATTGCACGTTCGTATACTTACTTTTGTTGTTATTATGAGAGACAACGAGAGAACACATTATTATTAAATAAATCGGCACAAAGGTTAGGTTCCTCTATCACTCTATTTACGGGCGCTCGTATAAGTCGGTAACGTCAGTCACGTCAGCCGCGCTTGCGAGCGCCACGCGCGGCAGACGACGTTTTTTAACGCGAATTCACAACCGCGAACTTTGCATTGCAAGCAATGGGTTTGTTTTCTGTTCCTGCACTGGTGAACTAGTGCAGTAAGCTAGAATGAGAAAAAATATGCTTGTCTTACTCCAATTTATTGCACTAGTTCACTAGTGTAGGAACAGAAAACAAGCCTAATATCTCCACACACGGGGCACGTAGGAGATAATAAAAACACTTTTATCAGCCGTTGTTGAGATCCGAAATTCCAAGGGCCCGTCAACTCGCGCACTCGCGTAAACTACACGGTCGGTCTCGCGCGCGTGGTCTAGCTTGTCACTTTAAAACTTTTCGCTTATACTTGACGCGAGACACTACTGTGTCTCGTGATATATAAAATATATGTTAACTTACCGATATGTCTATCCAGTACAGCGAATTGTGTACAGACGATATACAGACAATATTTTTGTATAGAGAAGAGAGATGTTTTTGTAGAGAAGATACTTTTGCAGAAAAGATAACATTGGAACTTATACTTGGCGCTTTTATTTACCTTTTTTTTAAAGGTAAGTTTTTTAGGTGATATCACTACTTTTGTAGTGTTAAATATCACGTACTGTTTATTTATCACATATAATTGTGCACAATTATTA
>NW_011954411.1:0-1041 GCF_000949405.1 Vollenhovia emeryi | reverse complement strand
ACAGTTTGCCTTAAATTTCATGTTATAAACGTATTTGCAACTTACACATGAACCAAACTTTTTTTGTTAATAACTTTTTAACGAACAACGAGCGACGGCTAACAAATGTTCACGAATCCGTTGGCTGCACAAACAGTGAGAGATCCTATTACTACTACTACATAGAATGATAAATAGGAAAACGATGACGGGTTTGCGTATTTCTGTAAAGCACAATATTCTTGTGTGCGTATGGACTTACAAATGATGGAAAATTATCTGCTTTACAGAACAGTTAACCCGGGTTAAATATATATAAATATGCCGACCCATCTAGAGTCACAATTTGCCTTAAATTTCATGTTATAAACGTATTTGCAACTTACACATGAACCAAACTTTTTTTGTTAATAACTTTTTAACGAACAACGAGCGACGGCTAAAACCTTCTGAGGGTCACTCAGGAGGATGACCTTGACCTTGACCTTGAAGATCAAGGTCGTAGGAGCTGGGTCCCCTATTCTGCAGTTTTACCTCCATTTTTTATAATTAGTCGAGCTGTACAATTTATTTCCTTGTCTTTGCGGAAACTGCATTCGTAATATCTGCGAGGAAATTATTTATAATTAAGATGTACAATAAACGCGCGATAGCAGATACGATAAAACTTCTCCTATGTACATACTTTGTATCTCCGTTGGAGCTGTTACAATGATAGTTATATCCCTCGTACATCAGTTTTGGTATTTGAATTCTTGCTTTGTTATATTTTCGTCTTTCTGTCATATTTAATAACAAATTACAGAATATTAATACTTTTCATGTTAATGTAGTGTACGACAGTCGCGACAACCAAGTTGTTGATGAAACAAATGATTAAACAAATTAAATTGATTAAACAACTTGGTTGTCACGACTGTCGTGCAGTACATTATTATTTTGTTACTCTATCTTTTTTGCATCTCTACAAAAATATCTTCACTACAAAACTATCTTCTCTACAAAAGTAATATCATCAAATGGCACCAACTAAACTAAATAGTTTCAAACGTGGTGGGGCGG
>NW_011954410.1:0-1041 GCF_000949405.1 Vollenhovia emeryi | reverse complement strand
ATAAATTTTTTCCATTTCAGTGAAAAAATTTATAACTTTTGAACGGTAAGTCGTAGGAACTTGGTCAAGGGCATTTTGGAGAGGTAAGATCTGTGGCTATCAAATGCAGAAAAAAAAGAAAAAATTCATTGACTATCTTCGGAGACACACTGAGTTTTATAAAAAAATGTCAAAAATGTCAACAAAAATTCACTTTTTTAATTTTATTTCTCGAAAACTACGCTACCGTCAGATAAGTGTGATACATTTTCTGAAAGGTCTCGGCAATACCTTTTCAATAAGCCCTAATCAAAAATAATCCGACGAGTATTTCAAAAGTTACGCTAATTTACATGACTCCCGCTCGAAACCCAAACAAAATTTTTCAAACGGCTGCCATTTCTCAGGGAAGCGATTTTCGACAAAAACTCAAATGGATGTTTCGTCTTAGAATTGTCCAAGGAATACGCCCCTGAAGTTCCGCTACTCATCACTGGACTGTATATACATATATGTATATATATATATGTATATATAAATCAAAGTTTCTTTAAAGTTCTGGCATTCTTTTGAATAGTTCTAGAGTTCTATGTCAATATTTTAAATAGTTCCGATGATTAAATACATACAAATGAACTTTGAAAATACGGTGTGCCAAGTTCACGCAGCGCACCGAATCGTAAAAGTCAATTGTTTCTTCAGAGTTCTGGTTAGTTGCACAACAGTTCTACAAGTCTGTATCAATTATATCAATAGTTCTGGCAATTATACACAAAAATTGATTTTTGAAAGCCTGGTGCCCAAACGATAATTCGTGTACAGAAAGTTGCATGCAGATCGTCTATCTGCGTATTTTCATATGGCTTTGTAAGAAATATTAATCACATTTTCCTATAAACTAATTATTTTTCAAATTAACACAATAATTAACATTTAAAAATTACATTTTATAAAAAAAATTATTTTGCTGAGTTCCAGGCAACCTGACTAGATTTCTGCCAGACTTCTGCGTAGCGTTTCCAAAGTTCTACAAGACTGTCTTACAACATTTTCTCGCAAAAT
>NW_011954409.1:0-1041 GCF_000949405.1 Vollenhovia emeryi | reverse complement strand
GGGTACTATTACATTTGTCGCACGCACGGTCTTACATACAGGTCTGGCAACTCATATGGTGGGGGTAGGTCGCTTAGCGAAGAAATTTTGTAGTTCTTGTAATGGCCACTAGCGTTGCGATGTCATTTCTTTTGGTGGCGAGGGACGCTGGAGGCCGAGGGGATATGTCGAGTTTACTGTGCATGGGACAAAGACAGACAGATATCCCTCCCGGCCTCCAGCGTCCCTCGCCTCCAAAAGAAATGACATCGCAACGCTAGTGGCCATTACAAGAACTACAAAATTTCTTCGCTAAGCGACCTACCCCCACCATCGAAAATTAGAGGCAGTCCCCGGACCTGTATACAAGACCGTGGTCGCACGACAAATTTTTCAAGCGTGTCGATTGGCCGCTGAATAGTAAGTTTCTAGATACTCGAGAATTTTACTATCCTTCAGCCAATCAATACGCTTAAAAACTTTGTCGTACGACAAATGTAATACCAGCCTAACCCATATAGCTCCTGCCCACTGGACGCGGTAACGTTGCCGCGTCCAGTGGGCAGAAGCCAATAGACTTATATATAAGTCTATGGCTTAACCAGGCCGGCGGGGGAATATCCTCCCTCCTGGTATTTCATACCTCCATGAGTTCAATGGATTATACCATAGCATATAAAAGATAGACTGTTTAAGGCCTTCACACATAAAATTCCGTAAGGACGTAAAACGTAAGCATAAGAAAATCGACCAATCACAGTCGAGAACGTAAGGCATGATGACGCAAGCAGTAGATTTTCTTAAGAAAATCAACAGGTTGGATTTGCTACTGCTTGCGTCATCATGCCTTACGTTCTCGACTGTGATTGGTCGATTTTCTTATGCTTACGTTTTACGTCCTTACGGAATTTTATGTGTGAAGGCCTTTATGAGGCAGTGGAACCCTAGGTGGGGGCATCCTCCTGAGGGAAAAGGACAACATGAATTTATTTGGGTATCTGTCTTCCTCTAGTGGACGTGATCTAAAGGCGATCACGTGTTCACGCCCACGTGATCACGTAC
>NW_011954408.1:0-1041 GCF_000949405.1 Vollenhovia emeryi | reverse complement strand
CTAAAAGCTGTACGCTCATTGGACATCGCACGGCGCGCGAGTCTCGCGTGGCGCGTCGCGTCGCGTGTGGCACTGTATGTTACGTTACCTCGGGACCAAAGACGAAATCGTCAAACAGAGATGGACCTTGAGATGAAGGACACGTAAGTACAAGAAATATATATTTTTCTAATGCATGACGGTTAATGACTGCCAATTGCGATTCATTGCGAAAAAGCAATGAATATCTAATTAGAATTTTCCAGCCATTGGTCGTCATGCAATTTTTCTACATTGTTAAATCAATGGCATTAAATAAAAATAATTATTTATATTCTTTCCGATTCCAGAAACCTCGACCGTGTACTGTTAAATGCGGTAGAGGACGTGGAGATGCTGAATTTACACCAACAAGGTGTAAATTCAGCATCTCCACAGCAGCAACTCCTGCCGTCGCTGCCGCCGCCGCCGCCGCCTCCGCCGCCGCCTCCGCTACCGTCGACAACGACGGCGAATCTGCAGCCGCCGCCGCCGCCGACGACGACGACGGCGACGACGCGCAGCCGCAGACGACAACGGCGATGACGCCGCAGCCGCTTCCGCAGCAGCCACCGCTAACGCTGCCGCCGCCGCCGCAGCAGCCGCCGCAGCCGACATCGTCGCGAGAAGTATTCTTCTCAAAACGTAAGTATAATTAATAATCAATATGAGTATAATTTATTTATTTTGTTTTATATACAGGCTCATATATCATATAATACAGTTAATTTTATATTTTTCAGCTCGATGGCAGAAAGGCGGAAGGGGCAGAGGGGGCAGAGGGGAAGGCCGAGGATGGGGACGAGGACGAGGACGAGAACGCGGACGCGGACACGGCCAAGGTCCAGGCTACTGGACCGGCAATATTAATTTTTATTGTTAATTGTTAAAAAATAACTTGTATGCAATAAAAAAAATGTATAAATGTAAATGAAAATTACATTAATTTCGACCCGGTCAAGGTGAGCTAACCCCTTAAGGCCTGTGTCCACAATGCTAGAACTTGGTCCAAGTTCTAGTTCT
>NW_011954407.1:0-1041 GCF_000949405.1 Vollenhovia emeryi | reverse complement strand
GGGGACATGCCCGCCGGCTGGGCGCCCGCGGACGCCCGTTGCCTGTTGGAGTGGGGGCATGCCCGCCGACTGGGCGCCCGCGGACGCCCGTTGCCCGTTGGAGTGGGGGCATGCCCGCCAGCTGGGCGCCCGCGGACGCCCGTTGCCCGTTGAAGTGGGGGCATGCCCGCCGGCTGGGCGCCCGCGGACGCCCGTTGCCCGCGGTTTAGACAATTTAATACAAATAAATATTTTATTTTAAAGTACAAAAACTTGGCGCTGCTCAACCGAATTTTAATAGGTAATTACCAAAGTTTTACAAAAAGTTTTCGGAATACTTGTATTATTGCGTAGATATTCGTACAGATCATCATTCCTTTACTCTAATGTGTCATCGCACATATCCGTGAGAAAAAGTTATAATCTCTCGCACGATAAACTGTATTCTCGGAATTTATCATAAAATGTCGGAGTAGCTTTCTGATTTTCCGTACATTGCTTGAGCATACTGACTATCTGCATAATCTGCATAACTACACAGTTCTATATAATTTTATAAATTTATACATGTTTTTATATGAACAATTTTTATATAATTATCTGACTTTATACAATTGTACACAATTATAAATAAGCAATTTTTTACATTACAATTTGTTTCATATAAAACAATGTCTAAATCTATAAAGTTATATATACACAAACATAACAATATATGCCTTAACCCTATATAAGCATACAAATATACATACAAAAATATATCGCGCGGACGCTAGAGAGAGAGAGAGAGAGAGGCGCACACCACACACATACAATTGTACACAATTATAAATAAGCAAAATTTTTGACATTACAATTTGTTTCATCTAAAATAATGTCTAAATCTATAAAGTTATACAGAACTGTGTAGAATTGTAAATTTGTAGGCACACCACACACACACACACATACAAACGACTACAAATATACATGTAAAAATTATATACCCTATATGTACATACAAATATACACAAACATAACAATATATGCCTTAACCCTATATAAGCATACAAATATACATAC
>NW_011954406.1:0-1041 GCF_000949405.1 Vollenhovia emeryi | reverse complement strand
CACCCGTCACGTGGGATGAGCAGCGATTTTTGGTGACATTCATCGATGACTACACCCATTTCACGGTGGTATATCTGATAAGAAACAAGTCTGATGTTCTTGGAATGTTTCAGAGATACAAATCGATGGCAGAAACGCACACTGGAAAGAAGATTGCGAAAGTCCGATGTGACAATGGTGGCGAATATAAATCCAATCAATTCAGGGCGATTTGTGATGAAGCCGGGATTCAAATCCAATACAGCGAACCGTATACACCTCAACACAATGGCGTGGCTGAGCGAATGAACAGGACATTGCTCGAGAAGGCGCGCTCGATGATCGCTGATTCAAAATTGAACAAGGAATTTTGGGGCGAGGCGGTGTATTGTGCGGCATACATAGCGAATCGTAGTCCATCACGTGCGATTGTTTCAGATGCGACACCAGTTGAGCTTTGGACAGGCAGAAAACCCAATTTATCGAGGCTTCGTGTTTTTGGATCACTTGCATATGCGCATGTACCAGACCAATTGCGCAAGAAATTGGATTCGAAATCAACCAAAATGGTCATGGTTGGCTATAGTGTGAATGGCTACCGCTTGTGGGACTCATCGAGGAACGAGATTGTGACACGACGAGATGTTGTGTTTGATGAGTCGCAATCAAATTCTCCGGAGGTTTTCTACGAGACAGAGTCAATCACGGGCGGTGTTGACGAGGCGGAGAGTTCGGCGAATAGCGATGCGACGGATGTCGGGCAAGATGATGCTCGATCCGTTGCCGATCCAGTCAAGAAACCGATGGATGTAGGGCGAGATGATGATCGATCTGCTGGTGTAGATACAATCAAATCAGGCGGAGCGGTGGATTTCGAGCAAAATGATGTACGAACCACTGCAATCAACGATCGACCAGTCAGCGTGACATCGCGACCGCAGCGAAAGCGTCAACCACCGAAGCGCTATGAAGATTTCATCGATTTGGAAAAGCTGAAATTGCATGGAGACAGCGATGAGGAGTACTTCTCGGTGTTTGCATTGAATACTGGCACATTGGATT
>NW_011954405.1:0-1041 GCF_000949405.1 Vollenhovia emeryi | reverse complement strand
TCATCATAAAAAGTGTATCGAATGACGTCATAATGATTTTTATGATTTTGTGTTCTACCTGGGATCCCCTGTGCCACGACTCGAGTTCTCGCGAGACGCAGTAGAATTTCAGTAACCAATAGTTACATAATATCAATATTATAAATAACGTATAGATAACCCAGATAGCACAGTGAATTGGCAAAGTATTCTTCAAGTTTTTTTTTCTCTTTCCGAATTGTATCTCTAATTCAAGGAAGAATATAATAAGATTAATTAAAGAAGTCACAGTAAATTTACAAAGTGTTCTCCGAGTTTTCTCCCTTTCTGAATTGTAATTCTTCAGGAATTTATAGAAGAATACAACAAGAATGATTAGGGATGTTCCATGGACGACAATGGACTTCTGAGGAATACTTCAAGACGAACTGAGTGCAGCTGATTCTTCAAGAATACTTCAGATATTTAGATTTCTAATTCTGCAGGTTTTTGTCTTGAAAATGAACTCTCTGTGAACTTATGTGTTCACCTTTGTACTATCTGGAAAATTATAAACCAGTTATAATAACTAGGACAGCATAATATTGATGTTATGCAACTGTTAGTTGGCATTTATAATCACTGTTAACATTTGGTACGCATCATTTTGGTTCACGTATCAAATAATTTTACGGTGTAAACAAAGCCTATGATACTCCTTTTGCAAGCGTATCGTACCAGTTCAGTACGCTATCGTTTAGGCCCGGTCTACAATGAGTCGTTAGTCGTTAGTCAGAAGTCGCAACTATATGTTGATCCTTTTCCTTTCTGGATGGAAGAAAAAAGACCGACATATAGTTCCGACTTCTGACTAACGACTAACAACTCATTGTAGACCGGGCCTTACCCCTGGTTCACAATCATGCTTTAAGGCCCGGTTTCACCAAGGCGAGTTAATCTAATCGGTCGGTTAACTTAACAGGGTGCCAACATAAAACTTCTTTATTAACCAAGAAAATAGGTTAATAAAGAAGTTTTATGTTGGCACCCTGTTAAGTTAACGGACCGATTAGATTAAGAGGA
>NW_011954404.1:0-1041 GCF_000949405.1 Vollenhovia emeryi | reverse complement strand
AATTACGCGCGACTCGTACCACTGTTGTAGGTCCGTTGTAATAAACAGTTCACAGTTTTTTGTGTTTATTCTTTTATTCGCACGTTTGTCACCTGCCACAAACTCTCCGTTGAACGCGGTATTCGCCTTTACACAATTATAGCGTTCGATAGCGTCTCGGACGTGCTCGATCACGATATCGCGAGCGTCCTCGAGAAATTTACGCGGTTCGATGTACTCCGCGTTAATCACCGCACCGGTAAGCACGCGGTTTTCGAACGCGGTGTCGATCTTGCGCCACGACAGTTGTGCTCTCGAAGAAGTTCCAACATCACCACCCCCGAAATGTACGAATCTTCTTTCAACTTGGCACTTGACACTCTCGAGTCGTGCGATTCGAGCCACCAGCGATTGTCTGTTACCGATGGATAGCCTCGGACGTTTGACGCGACTGTGTTCCTCTAGCTCTGCGATACATTCGTGGCATTGTTGCAGCCACCCCAAATAATCACCCAATGTGGTGATCCTGTGGGCTCGTTCCACCAGATCTTGCTCTCGTTGTTCCATGTTGCCGCGCTAGCGTCTTTTCGGACTTTATACTGTCCACAATGTTTTTCTTCTCAATCTCGTATGAAATCTCCTACTGTGGTGCAGCAGGCTTCCGGACGGATTATATATCATAAGAAAGTCACTATCAGCAGCCAGGTTTAGGCGCTTGACCTCATGACTCATGCCATGGATGCGCGCAGCTGTGTGTCTGCGCTAATCATTTGTATATCGTCATCCCCCGGTGATATCTATTACATGCACGCGCCGCGGATTGCCAAAGACTTTTGTCTGCAGCCAGGTTTCGGCGCTTGATCATACCATGGAAAATAATACGTGTAGCTGTGGTATCGGTGCTAATCAAAGGCATCCTCAGTGATATCTATTACATGCTGACGCAGTAGGTGCGAGTTTAAACGCGGAACTCTCTGACATCACGCACCTAGACAAGAAAGTCGCTGTCAGCAGCCAGGTTTAGGCGCTTGACCTCATGACTCATGCCATGGATGCGCGCAG
>NW_011954403.1:0-1040 GCF_000949405.1 Vollenhovia emeryi | reverse complement strand
TTTTCAATCGGACACGCGGTTCCGATTGACGGTCGGAGGAGCTAGCGTTCTCGCGGTCGGTTTTTTGACGTGCTGTGTGTCGGTTAGAATAGATGAATCCTCCGTTCCTCCTGTCGCCGAATATGCTCAGCTCCAGGGCCGTCGGGAGGAAAGGAGGCAAAGTAGATTTTGATTCGCTTAATAGAGTCAGTCGCTTGGAAGGGATTCGGAATAAGTCTTACAGGTGTTCTTCGGTAATAATAATAAGAACGTGGTTTATTCAGGATATCTACAGGATCGAGGTAATTACAAGAGTACGCCCTGTATGTAAATACAAAGAAAAGATAAGGATTAGTAGGTACAAGAGTCCGCCCTATAAAGAAAATACAGGAAAAGAAAAGGATTAGACGGATTGTAACATGGAAAATACGGAATTTGATCGGAGTACGGAAAGTAATAAATACAATACGGTATTTGATCGGAGTACGGAAAGTAATAAGTACAATACGGTATTTGATCGGAGTACGGAAGGTAATATATACAATACGGTTTTTGATCGGAGTACGGAAAGTAATAAGTACAATTAATTATAGATAATACAGGAAGGTCTACACCGGATAAGGTACTGGTGACCAACAGGAAGGATGTCTAAATGGACTCCTCTGGTTCCCACCCAAATATTCCCCCCTGTGTTCTATACCGGTCGGGGGTCAGGAAAAAGGATAGGTTCAGGTCAGGGACACGCCCGAGCAGCGCCTCGTTATGCGTGTTTTCTCAGTAGCATATGTACACCGGGCAGCACCCCGTTACTGTGTACGCTACTGCGGACGGAAAAGAGACCGGTAGGGGATCAGTAGTGATGTACATCGGGCAGCACCCCGTTCTTGTACCCTACTGCGGGGAGGCCGGAGCACACGACGGAGCAGCGCCTCCACCTGTCGTGTACCCCGGCATGGTATAACGTCGGACGGCAGTACCCGTTTCACCGGCGTATACCGCAGCGGAGGTACCCGCTGCCGGGTGTCGTCGCTCGGTGCTCCGAGGAGGTAAGACTGGGTCAT
>NW_011954402.1:0-1040 GCF_000949405.1 Vollenhovia emeryi | reverse complement strand
CTCCTCGCAGGGAGTCAGTGCTGGTGAGTCGAGCTGCTTCCAGTTCTCCTTGGAGATGATGGTCCAATCCGAGGCTGTGTCCATCTGGAGCCTGAGCTTCTTGCCTTCGATAGTCGGTTCAACGAACTTGCGAGCAGCAACTGACATTACAGAAACCTTGTTGCTTTGGTTGTTCGTGCCTCGCGGGTAACGAGTTTCCACGTATTTCTTGAAATCGGCCCATGATCCGCAGTAACCCTCCTTGTGGTCGTTCTTCTTGCAGTGACCACATTCCTTTCCCTTGAAAGGACAGTCTCGGTGACGATGCCAGGCTCCGCAAGCACGGCAGGGGGATTTGGGCTTGTTTTCGACGTTTGGTTTCGTCGACTTGAATTGTTTTGATGGTTGCTTGTTCTGCACTGCCATCACTTCGGTTTGGGGCGTTCTCGGGTCCGTGATTGAGACGTTCTGCTCCTTAGCCATGTCGATGGCGTTGATGTGACCGATCATGTCGTTGAGCGTAAGCTTAGCTGGGACTGCACGATCTGCACCTGCTGCTGCTTCTGCCACTGCCCCTTCACGTGTCATCTCTTCAGCGTTCAATTTCACTAGAAGTTTCTCTCGCATGTGAGACATTTCTGTTTTTAAGCCTGTCAGGAAAGTGAGTACCTTCAAATCTTCGATGGTGAAGTGTGGAAGGTCGAACTTGTTGCATTTGAGGTTGACACGATTTGCATATTCTTCGATGGTCTCCGATGGGCCTTGGTGGATTGTCAGGCATTTATAGCGGATTGAGAACTGCGAGTCTTTGCGGCCGAACTGTTGCTTCAGCGCTTTTACGGCGTCCGCGAACAGGACCGTGGCTTTGGTTGCCGGTGTGATTTTCGCCTTGAACTGCTCATAGTCGCACGTTGAGAGTTTTTGGGTTAGCAGCGATACCTTTTCTGCGTTCGTCATCTGAGCCGCTCCCGCGGTGAAAATGTCCTGCTCGTAACGCTCGTACCATGCCTCGAAGGTCAGATTATCTTCTGGGCAGTACACGAAATCCACCATTTGATCGG
>NW_011954401.1:0-1040 GCF_000949405.1 Vollenhovia emeryi | reverse complement strand
ACTGCTTTAGAAAGAGACAAACATGAATTAAATTGTAAGATTAAAAGTAAGCAACGTTTGGTGAAACCGAGCCTAATCCCTACGAGATTACGAAAAATTATAATACATCGATCGCTTGCCAATTATACGGACAAAGTGCGCGTATAATATAAAGTTTCTGTTTTCGTCGCGTTCGGGAGTGTCGTTTAAACAATCGAATTAAGGACTTTTCAAAGCCCATTTGAACAAGTACTGGTTAAATATTCGTTCCTGTCGATGGCCACACTTCCGAGATTTGGCAGTTTTGGGCTATAATACTCGCCGACTCGAAGTGGAGGCGAACTTGACGGAACAAAATACATACTTTCATATGGATTTTGTAAACGGGAGTGTGAAATCGCGCGATCTTTGTGCTCTCGCGAGTGTGCCCGAGGAACAATCTGAGTGGAGGAGGAGGCTTGGAGAAGGCATCAGGCGCCGGCGGAGCAACTTTACGGTAAATGTTATTTTTCATTTTGTGTCAAATTAATCTTTTCTCCGGTTCATTATTGAGTCGTTGTATTTCGTAAAGAATCATTCAGCGCCAGTAATTGATTGACCAATGTAGAGAATTGCATGCCAGCCATCGGTCGTCATGCAATTTTCCACATCGTTTTATTTCATAATTCGGTAATTGTTCAGAATAGCTACATCACCTCCAAAATCAATCAAATTAGTCTCATTCGACGCGTTTTTTAACGAGAAACAACTTTTTCCTTAGACAAAATCGTCGCTCTGCCCTGCGAAGCGAGATATTAATTGTTAAAGTGGTAAATATGCATAAAAGGTCACACCTCACCGATGTCCTCGGCACTTAGATATGTTGTAGGGGAGAGTTTTCTGAGTAATTCCCCGCAAAAATCAAGTGGGGTACGGCATTGGTTTAGGAGATATAACAAATTGAAATCTAACCTTTGAGCGAGAAAAAGTAATTCGCCAAGACATTGAGTGTCCACAGTGCAAAAATATTGTGAATGTGACATACGAGTCAGACACACGTTCTACACTGTACCAATAAATAC
>NW_011954400.1:0-1040 GCF_000949405.1 Vollenhovia emeryi | reverse complement strand
CAGTATCTTTTCCACAAGATACACATCTGGGTTAGTGGCGCGATGCAACTCGTACTCGTAGAACGCCCCTGCGACGAGTTCTCCGCGATAATCCTCGAGTAGATACGTTACGGGATTGGTGCGTTGTACTGTAACGATTTTAAACACCTCGGTGGTCCAATTTGGCGTATAACCCTTCTCGAATATCGTCTTGTATCTGCTAACGCGTACCGCGTCGCCCACTTTAAACTTTGCCGGACCGGCGATTTTTACGTGGTTACACAGTTTTCAGGAGCCTGTCGGCAACCGCGGGGGTGATGTCGACGGGCCGCATGCCGATGGTGCGATGCTTGCGCGCGTTGTACTCTGTGACGAGTCGCGGCAATAAATCCGTCCACTTATAACTTCCATTGAGTGTAAACATCTTCCACATGGCGTTCTTCAACGTGCGATTGAACCGCTCGACGACTGACGCTTTCATTATGGAATACGTGGAATAGAGATTGATGTTTTGTTTCTTCAAAAGTCATTGCACGTAGGTGTTGTAAAATTCCTTCCCCATATCAGTTTGTAGGTTTTTCGGGCATCTTTCGCTCTCCCGAATTATCTCGGCGATAGCGTCAGCCGTCTCGCTTCCGCCTTTAGTCTTGAGGGGCACGGCCCACGCGTGCTTGCTCAACACATCGATGACCGTAAGTATGTAGTGGTAGCCTCTGTTGAAACGTGAGTACGCCTGCATGTCAACGAGGTCGGCTTGCCACAGATCATCGTATCCTCGAACTATGACGTGTCTCCGGGGAAAATTCTTTCTCGCCGGAGCATGCAGCTCCTCGACGAGTCTTCGCTTCTCGGAATCGTTACGTCCACTCGATTTTGACGGTCTCATGTCTCAATGGTGTGATCGTTGGCGTAATGGTATGCGCGAAAAGAGTATCGTGTGATATATGTTTTCTAACAGCTCCGAAATACAGACCCGTTACCGAAATACAGACCTGTTTACAGATCCGTTTTCGAAATACAGACCTGTTTACAGACCCGTTTACAGACCCGTTTTCCAAAAT
>NW_011954399.1:0-1040 GCF_000949405.1 Vollenhovia emeryi | reverse complement strand
CGATTCGCAGCTTTTAATCTGAAGAAATTTATTTTTAACACGAAGAAATAGGTAAGTTCAAATTATTCTTTAGATCAAGCTCGTCACCGCTCAGGTTCATGATAATGAGATTAATGTTTACAGAACCATGCGGCCTCCCGTTGATGATAGGAGCGAGGCGGAAAGACTAGAATGGTATGGCCCCATAGACGGGGTCCTACCCGAATTGTATGAGGCATATCATACCTTTTTTCAAGGTCTATGCATAACATCTGCACGCAACGAAGAGATATTCATGAGCGACGACGGAGATAAACTGCGGCTGTGCCGCGATTGTTACAACAACATGGGGAGACCGAATAACTACGTATCGAAAACCGCGTGGCACGGATTTTGTGCCCCAGTCCAATACATATCGACATTGAAATCGTATTGTTACGGGTGTCGTAAATTTATAATGAATGCCATCCCGGCATTCTTATGTAGAGACTGCCTAGAGTAAATCAACGGGAGTACGAAATAAATAAGTTATATAGGAAAAGCCTGGAGGAAGAAGTAGTTGTAAGGTATTTGTAAAATAAATTAAATTAGTATAGGGATCGCTTTAAAATAAATATACATTATGTAGGATTAAGTGTAATCGTTTAATTATATTTTAAGTTTTGTAACATTCCCGCCATCGAGTATTGTCCAGCGTGCGCTATAGAGTAACGGTAGATCGGTGTAAGAGAGCGTTTGCGATGAAGAGAGAGACGGATCGCGGCGGCGCATCTCGCGCATTGCGAGGGAACAAAGACACTTCGGTCTTGGACAGCGGAGAGTAAAGGTTTTCGAACGATCTCTGTGAACTCTGTGAACTGACTATTTTCTGTAATAAAGTCCATATATACCATCCTACATATATTGAAACGATGTCTATTTTTCTCCGCTCGTATTTCCTTCTCTCCCCGTTCGCATCCTATTCCTCGCATCCTCTCTCGCCCTATCGCTCCACCTGTCGCGTCCACGACTATCACGTTTCGCGATTTCTCGTTCGCAAAAAAAAAAATTTTTTTAAATTG
>NW_011954398.1:0-1040 GCF_000949405.1 Vollenhovia emeryi | reverse complement strand
CTATTTCTCAGAAATATTACGAAACATTTCAGAGAAATATTTCGTACGTAATCTCTAAAACATACATATATTATTGAAAGCTATCTAACATATCCCTGATGGAAAAATTTTGCTGAAAACGTAATGAAATTTGCTAAAATTTGGTTGAAAATCTCTTGCAATTGACCCAATTTCACTATCATTTCAGCAATTTTTCGTTAAAAAATTTATTTTCAGTGAAATTCTGCAAATTTCATAATATACATTTCAAATTTTTTTCACTAATTTTTAGTAATATTAATTATCTAATTTCACAGTATTTCATTGAATTTCATAACGAAACTTATGATTTTTTAAAAATTAATATTAATAATAGTATTAATATGAATTAATATTACTAAAAATTAGTGAAAAAAATTTGAAATGTTGTATATTATGAAATTTGCAGAATTTCACTGAAAATAAATGTTTTAATAAAAAATTGCTGAAGTGAGAATGAAATTGGGTCAATTGCAAGAGATTTTTAACCAAATTTCAGCAAATTTCATTACGTTTTCAGCAAAATTTTTCCATCAGGGTTAACTTGGAAATTAATATTGAAATGTAATATAGAAATCATTCAGAAATATTTCTGAAATGTTTCATCGAAATCATTTATGATCCTTCTCACCGAAATATTTCAGAAATATTACGAAACATTTCAGAGAAATATTTCGTACGTAATCTCTAAAACATATGTATATTATTGAAAGCTATCCAACATATAACTTGGAAATTAATATTGAAATGTTATACAGAAATCATTCAGAAATATTTCTGAAGCATTTAAGAGATATTTCCGAAGCATTTAAGAGATATTTCTGAAGCATTTCAGAAATATTTCAGAAACATTTATGATATTTCATCTACGCGGATATTTCATGTATCTGAAACATGTCTGAAATATTTTTTTGAAAGGTTTCATATTTCATTGACAGCCTTTTGAGAGCTTTCTGAAATATTTCGGTGCTGTGTGGGATAGCACTAGTACCACTCAATGCCGCGGCGTGGCGACCGCGCAC
>NW_011954397.1:0-1040 GCF_000949405.1 Vollenhovia emeryi | reverse complement strand
CTTCAGGTATTGGCCTCTCGAACTTACCCTCTGGTTTTAGATTATCTGAATGTTTTATCGGAGAACGTCTCTCGGCGGGGCCAATCGGCATCTTTTCTGGTCTTTCGAAGGTACCTTCCGGCCGCAAATTATCTTCCGGTTTTTTAATTTCAGGCCTCTCTGCTTTCTTGGGCGAATAGTCGTCTTTCGGGCGGCCTTCGAACGGACCTTCTGGCTTTAAATTGTCACGATGCTTAATAACATCCATACGTTCACCCTTAACAACTTTGAAATCATCCCGCATTCTCATATCAATAAATTCACCTTCCATACGTAAATTATCTTGATATTTAGTAACTTCAGTTTTTTCACGTATTAAGAAATCGGCATATTCGTCTCTAGATCTATAAGTTTCTATATCTCCTTCCATACGTAAGTTATCTGTACGTTTCACAACATCCATGCGTTCTCCACGCATCGGTCGATAGTCATCCTTCGGCCGACCTTCGAATGGACCCTCCGGTCTTAGATTATCCTGCGGTCTTTTAACTTCTGCACGATCACCTTTGGTGGGCGTGAAATCTTCTTTCGGCCTACCAGTAAATTCACCCTCCGGCTTAAGATTATCTGGATGTTTCACTGGCGTTCGTTTCTCAGCCGGTGCATATTTTTCTGGATGAGGTCTTTCAAATTCGCCTTCGGGTTTGAGATTGTCTGTCGGTTTCTTAACTTCTGGCCTTTCTGCTGGACGATAACTTCCCTGTTCAGGTCGTTCAAACTCGCCTTCCGGCTTGAGATTATCCGGATGTTTAATTGGAGAACGTCGTTCCGCTGGACCGATAGGTGCTTTTTCCGGTCTTTCAAAGTCACCCTCGGGTTTAAGATTATCTCTTGGTTTTTTAACATCAGCTCGATCACCTTTCCTTGGCACTATCTCTTTTGGTCTAGACACAAATTCACCTTCCGGCTTCAAGTTATCGTGTGGTTTCTTTACTACTGGTCTTTCGGCAGGCCTAAATTCTTCAGGTATAGGCCTCTCAAATTCGCCCTCTGGTTTTAAA
>NW_011954396.1:0-1040 GCF_000949405.1 Vollenhovia emeryi | reverse complement strand
AAACGGGAACGCACCACGATGCCGTGTAACTGTCCACTGATTGCGCGGATGACAACGGCCCCGAAACGGGCGCGCACTGCGATGCTTACACTTCCACAGATCGCGCGGATGGCAACAGCTCGGAGACAAACACGCACTGCGACTGCGACGCGTAGAACATGCACCGATCGCGTGGACGGCAACGGCTCGGAAAGAGGCGCGCGCTACGTACGATGCCGTGCAATATGTCCGCCGATCGCACGGATGGAAACGGGAACGCGCCACGATGCCGTGCACTATGTCCGTCGATCGCACGTATGGAAACGGGAACGCACCACGATGCCGTGTAACTGTCCACTGATTGCACGGATGACAACGGCCCCGAAACGGGCGCGCACTGCGATGCTTACCACAGATCGCGCGGATGGCAACAGCTCGGAGACAAACACGCACTGCGAGGTCTGCGAGACTGCGACTCATAGAACATTCACCGATCAGTGATCGGAGATTGCGGGATTTCTGGCGCACGCGCAGTAGCGCAAGCCTTTCTGCCATGCGCATAGTTTTTAATGCCTAGAAGACATCTAAAAAAAGATATCTTTCAGACATCTTTATAATGTCTTTCAAGTATTTTTTAGATATTTCTATTAAAATAACAAACTGATATGACTGACGTCATTAAAGGTCTAATTGACGTCATCTTGCCGTTTAATAACGTCATTCGACGTCAAAATGACATAAATTGGCTACGTGGATAAAAATTTATATAATTATGTTACTGACGTTTCTGATGAAAAATTATCATTAATATTTCAATATATCGTAGATTTCATATTTTTCCATTGACGAGTTATAAAAGAATAGAGTAAATGTATACTAAAAAATTAATTTTTTTGAAATTTAAATGACTTGTTTTAAACGTATTATAAACGTCTTTAAATTTACGTTATTATTACGTTAGAATATTAACGTATCTTAAACGTCAGTTATTGGGTATATGACGTCGAGGACCGCTAATCACTAGTTATCGACGTGAAAATCACGTGACGTTGCTGCCTGGG
>NW_011954395.1:0-1040 GCF_000949405.1 Vollenhovia emeryi | reverse complement strand
ACCCCCTCTATTATATATTAGTGTATCACATGTAAATCTTTTAAATAAGTTATTTTAATGTATGACAATTACCAAAAACCTGGTACTGGCTCACATTGCCCTAATCCGTCTTCTTTGACTTAAACACATTGATTATTGTGAAGACTGTAATCAGTATATTTTATCGGAGCCTTAATTTTATAATTTAATTTGTAAATATGTCCTATTTCAAACTGTAGTTTTGTGAACGAAATATTGTGAAACAGCTGAGTATCTCATAAAGTTAAAAATTGTTTTGCTCCTTATGCATGATAAGTAAAAAATATTGTTAAAATTTATATTCTTTCTTCATGTCAAAAAAATTAAAAAAGAATATTTTTTAATTTAGTAAATTAAAATTTTTGGCAAATTTCATTACATTTATAATTAAATATATAATTCTTAATAAAAATCAATAAAAAATTATATTTACAAATGTAATAAAAATATATTTAAAAAAGAAATCGAGTGCAATTTTAAAATTAACTCTATATTTTTATAAAAACAAGTACCGTTAGCATTGCGTCGTCCGCAAAAACTTTTGCAAGATATATTCATCGTCGTGTGAAATACGTCAGTACTAAAGAAACAAAGCAATCATCAAGGAGCAATGTGTTCATCAGCGCTGGTAACATCACTTTATAAAGAAGAAGAAGAATAAGACAAATGTTATGCCTAAAGTGATTATGCCTGGTGGAAGTCCTACTGGTTCTAGTGCTGCGGGGAATAACTCTGTCCCCTTATTCAGGACTACTCTCAATGGTGATATAGGCCAAATTGATTTTTTATGGAACTGTGGAAGTACTGGGCAAAAAAGTATTCCATTCCTGAATTAAAGGAAAAATGGAAAGAAGTCTCACCAGCCTAGTAAAGCAACTGATCTAGGAAGAAAAACTCATAAGTAAAACTTATGAAATCTAGTTTATTTCAACTCCAGTTTCCGGCAACTCTATCGATTAGTTCGAAAACTATGAGTTAATTATTTTGAGTACACTTACTCAAATATAATGTCAAGATCGAAG
>NW_011954394.1:0-1040 GCF_000949405.1 Vollenhovia emeryi | reverse complement strand
AAATAATTACCGTGTAGCCAATCAAGCAAATATATTAAACGAAAAATCTGAAGGCCTGTCAAATCGCGTACTCGCGTCAACTACATCCGTCGGTCTTGCGCGCGCGGTTCTAGCTACGCTTATACTTAGCGCAAAACACTACCGTATCTCGTGATGATTAACCTTGTGTCTACGATGTTAGATTTCCAGGTACTCAGTCCGAGGCAATATTAACGGTAATATTAATATATTAACTACACGGTTCTTGGACTGACTCGATCCAAGATCTAGCACAAGAATTATGTTTACGTTCACTGATCGCGCACACTTACACTGACAGCTTTGCCATGTTTACGCGCACTCGGCGGTAAACCGAGCTTTCGGAAGTCGTCGGTAATAACATCGGTAATGTTACGCGTCGGTAACATCGGTAATGTCAGTCACGTCAGCGCAGCGCCAATGCCACGTTGCGACAGAAAAGTGAAAAGGACATTTCCCCCTCCACTGGCCTGTCGACCAGGACGACCAAGACCACCAAGACGACAAAGACGGTTCTTAATACGTAATCCTACGTAATCTGGCCACCATGCGGACTTTGCATTGCAATATCTCCACTCATGGGGCACGTAGGAGGAAAGTAAAAACACTTTTATTATGCAAATCGTACCCAAGCTATCGATTAAGCGCAGTCTCAAGTTTGTCGGATCAGTCGTTGTTGAGATCTGAAATTCTGAGGGCCCGTCAACTCGCGTACTCGCGTAAACTACACGGTCGGTGTCGCGCGCGTGGTTTTAGCTTGTCGCTTATACTTAGTCGTTTATACTTAGCGCGAGACACTACCGTGTCTCGTGATAAGCGTCAATTCAAATGGTACTGATTATAATAAAAATCAGAAGCGTTTGTTCTGAGACACCCAATAAAATAAATACAAATTCAAACGGTGCTGCTTATAAAAAGCAATTAGAAGCATCCGTTCTAATATCACAAATACAGTATTTGTAAATCGGAGAGACGAAAAAAATATTGGTTGCGTTCTCACGGGAATGAGCGTTGGAGGGGCT
>NW_011954393.1:0-1040 GCF_000949405.1 Vollenhovia emeryi | reverse complement strand
ACACATACTGGGTCTATCTTTTATGTCTATGCAACTTGCCACCTTCTGTCATACCGACGATTTGTAGCGACACAACATGGGTTGCGTGGTGGGGTGGGAGAGGGGAAGGGGCGGGGGTGGGGTGGGGCGGGGGTGGGGCGAGGGTGGGGCGGGCTGCGGGAGGGGGGTGAGGCGCGCGCAGCGCGCCGTGCTAAACGCACTTGCAACTTACACATAAACCAAACTTATTTTCTTCATAACATTTTAATAAACAATGAGCGACGGGAATGGGCAATGACCTTGACCTCCTTGGGGGTCAAGGTCAACATCAAGGTCAACGGAAGTTGATTGGCGGGTGCTATGTAAAGGGAAATATTTACCATGCATCGTGAACAGCTCTAATTTAATAATCCACATTATAGTATCAATAGTATCTTAAGGTACATAAATCATTCTGCTTCCTTACCTGCGGTATATTAAATATAATTAGGGTAGACGCGATGTTGTAATTAAAGGTGTTACAAAAATAATTTTGGTTCAACATTTTGGTATTTATCACAGTAGAAGTATTTGAACCATATATTGCTGCTGTTATCATCTCTTATTGTCGGGACGCAACGGTCACCTTAGATTAAGAATTTTACAAATTCTTAATCAATATTCTTCTTAATAACGTGACAAAGTCACGTGAAACTGTTTAAGTATTTGATGAACTTGTAATCAATGTTCTTAATAACATGATAAAGTCATGTAAAACTTTAAATATTTAAGCATCAACAAAAATGTGTTGACTTGAAAGCGCAAGAACTCTTTCAATCGTAACCATTGATAAGCTATTAGTTTCTTAAAAACTACTTTAGTTAATCATGCATAAAAATTACTTAAAAATTATGTTATTCAAAATTCAATAGTTGTAAAAATAAGCCATAAGTATATAATACTTATATACGAATATTCGGTAATTATGCATAAAAGCGACTTCTTCTCCGATTTGTTTTATTTTTAAATATGTTGTTGGGGATGTCTTCCCGAGTCATTTCATATATATATATAAGGGGCGG
>NW_011954392.1:0-1040 GCF_000949405.1 Vollenhovia emeryi | reverse complement strand
CGCTAGCTTTTCCATGAGCTTTTCGCAGCCCGTGTCAAGAATAGCGGCACGCGACTAACTCGCATTATATATCCTAATATGTACTATTGATATGTATTAGTTTTATGTATGCAATTATACATATTGGATATATAATACGAGTCAGTCGCGTGCAGCTATTCGACGAGACGTCGCCTCGTCGAAAGGAAAGGCTGCTCGTTTCTCGCTTCCTCGACGGAACCGCAATAATTAATTATTTGGAACAGTTTTAAATACATTAGGAAAAATGTCCGATTAAATACAATCGGATATTCCAATTACTTAATAACAAACGGATACCTCCACTTAAGGTGGCTCCTGCATAAATCGAACAAAAGTAGAAAACAATGTAGAAAAATTTCATGACGACCAATGGCTGGCAAATTCTAAAATTCTAATTAAAGAAATTCATTGCGAAAAATATTACCTCTATCTCAATATCAATATCAAAAGAAAACATTGAAGTTTAAGAATGTTGTAGTTGTAATTTTATCTATCAGTACGGGAAATTTCAAATCCCTAATGAAATAAAATAAAGAAAAAACGTTAAAGTATTTTATATGTATTTAAAAATATATGATATTGTCAAGTCGAAAAAGCTGTCAAATTTCTTCAAAACATTGTATCTTTTGACTTTACTAATAAGTATTTGCTTGCAGAAGTCGGTGACCTCATATACTTAATAGCACATTTGAATCCTCGTGACATTTATTATATTATGTTCATCTCGTTTTTTGTTAAAATTTATTTTTTCTTTACATAAAATAATATTATTCCTCAAAGTGCTTCTGCGAGCGATCGGCCATAATCCCTATCCCAATGAACACCAAGTAACAGTTAAATAATATCAATATTGGCTTTCAGGCTTTCGCGGCTGTTGTCTTCTTTAGTCTTCATGGCTTCCGGATGGTTGCTGCGTCTGTTTGCAGAGTGGTGCCGACGTTTCGCAGGCGTTGCAGGGCTTGGTTCATCAGGGCTGGGAGACTCTGATACTGAGCTCCCTCGCGTTGCGCTAGTCCTTT
>NW_011954391.1:0-1040 GCF_000949405.1 Vollenhovia emeryi | reverse complement strand
ACGACGACGACGACCGGGACGAAGACGACCGGGACGAAGACGACAAAGACGTTTCTTAATCCAAAATTTAACAAATCTGACTTTTGCATTGCAATACCTCCACTCCTGGAGCACGTAGGAGAAAAGTAAAAACACTTTTATTATGCAAATCGTACCCAAGCTATCGATTAAGCGCAGTCTCAATTTCGTCGGATCAGCCGTTGTTGAGATCCGAAAATCTGAGGGCCCGTCAACTCGTGTACTCGCGTAAACTTACACGGTCGGTCTCGCACGCGTGTACTAGCTACGCTTACACTTGGCGCGAGACACTACCGTGTCTCGTGATACTAACTATAATCCTCGACGTCTACAAAGTCGATATCTTCTTCCATAATACAAGGTCTTGTTTCTAAAAGAAAATATAATATGAAAAATCTAATCATTTACAATTAAACGTTTATTAGTATTACAAATTATGAACCATCTTTTTCTACATCTTGTTGTGTCGTCCACTGTCTTAAACCACTTGAACCTGTTCTGAAAGAAAATTACTGATCATGTGATATAGTTCTTATTTTATTTATGTACGATTATACAGTGGCGATTAATTATAGGGGAGAGTAGCCTAAAGCGGGTGGCCCGCCTAAAGCGGGTAAGCACTCGTATACTGTCGAATGAAACGCAAGTGTCAATGTATGCATATGCCGAGATTACCTGAACACCTCCGAGTTTCGATCAGTTCCGATCGGGCGCCGGAGCTGTCATATGACGTGACTGAGTGCAATATAAAAATTTGGTGAATCTGTTAAAAAAACTAAAGGTATGTATCTTTTGATTAGTAAAAAACAAGTACATTTATCATATTGTTAATATTATATTATTTTGGTACTATCTAACTTTAAAACAAGATAAAAATACCTGTGTATTTTTTATGTTTTTATGTTTTTGAGGTTATAATTCCTTAAGTAAGAAATGTGCTCTTGGGCAAAACGGGTAGGGCAAAGCGAGTAGGTACCCGCTTTGCCCTGATACAGTTTTATACTTACAATTAGTTTTTTGTG
>NW_011954390.1:0-1040 GCF_000949405.1 Vollenhovia emeryi | reverse complement strand
TCAATTTATCAAATTTACTTTTATATATTTAACAAAAACCTATGGTACAATTAAATTATTCGATATAATTTCTCAAAGAATCATAAGTCTTCTTATTATGTATTCAATACAATAATGAACCCAAGATGAGCTAAAGTATAGTAAACTTAAAGAAACGAATACTTTTTGCATATTCAAAAAAACAGAAAACTTAAAAAAACAGGAAGACAGCCTACTTAAAAAGGGTCGGATAACGTATTGATTTGCATAGAATTAACACACAACATTGATACATACTTCATCGCTGACAGAGTCACTGCACAAGGATGAAAGAGTTAAAACTGTGTCCGTTTCATCATTTTTATCACAGACGGTATTGAAACTGTTATTGACAGGATCTAAGTTACACTACAACAGAACAACACTATATTTCAATACATCGTGATGTATGTATAATTCACGTTCTATGGTCAAGTCAAAGATCAGATATTTATGCAATGAAATATACATATACTCACCGCTGTAACAGTCTCTGTACATTCTTCGAGTAAATAATTATTCTGTGAGGCAACCGTACATTGCACCTGATCGCATTCATTTTCCTGTAGTTTGTATCTATAGGCTGTGGACTTCGGTGGCTTAGGGATAGGATCTCTTAACCATAAACCAAAGAGGATCGGATAGAGTGGAAGCTGCCATAAGAGCACAATGTTAAATAGCGTGGCCGAATTTCAGAGCCATCTACCAGCTCAGAGGCCATCCTAAATCCCCCCACTCTTCAATAATATATCGAGAAAAAAAATCTTGCTCGCCGGGAATCGAACCCGGCTCGCGCGGATGACGGTCCGACGTCTAACGCACGCGGCTATCACATACACTCGAGATATAAATGTTAAAAAGTGATATATAAGCTGCACGGTGACACACTACACGTAGTGTGTCTCCGAACTGTCAGATGGCACGAATCGCGGTACACGGCCAGCTTCCACTCTATCCGATTCTCTTTGCCATAAACGATACTGACGTCGCACAGTGGGACCATAGACTTCTATAGACGGAGC
>NW_011954389.1:0-1040 GCF_000949405.1 Vollenhovia emeryi | reverse complement strand
ACGTACGTACGTACGTACGTACGTACGTACGTACGTACGTACGTACGTACGTACGTACGTACGTACGTACGTACGTACGTACGTACGTACGTACGTACGTACGTACGTACGTACGTTACGTACGTACGTACGTACGTACGTACGTACGTACGTACGTTACGTACGTACGTACGTACGTACGTACGTACGTACGTACGTACGTACGTACGTACGTACGTACGTACGTACGTACGTACGTACGTACGTACGTACGTACGTACGTACGTACGTACGTACGTACGTACGTACGTACGTACGTACGTACGTACGTACGTACGTACGTACGTACGTACGTACGTACGTACGTACGTACGTACGTACGTACGTACGTACGTACGTACGTACGTACGTACGTACGTACGTACGTACGTACGTACGTACGTACGTACGTACGTACGTACGTACGTACGTACGTACGTACGTACGTACGTACGTACGTACGTACGTACGTACGTACGTACGTACGTACGTACGTACGTACGTACGTACGTACGTACGTACGTACGTACGTACGTACGTACGTACGTACGTACGTACGTACGTACGTACGTACGTACGTACGTACGTACGTACGTACGTACGTACGTACGTACGTACGTACGTACGTACGTACGTACGTACGTACGTACGTACGTACGTACGTACGTACGTACGTACGTACGTACGTACGTACGTACGTACGTACGTACGTACGTACGTACGTACGTACGTACGTACGTACGTACGTACGTACGTACGTACGTACGTACGTACGTACGTACGTACGTACGTACGTACGTACGTACGTACGTACGTACGTACGTACGTACGTACGTACGTACGTACGTACGTACGTACGTACGTACGTACGTACGTACGTACGTACGTACGTACGTACGTACGTACGTACGTACGTACGTACGTACGTACGTACGTACGTACGTACGTACGTACGTACGTACGTACGTACGTACGTACGTACGTACGTACGTACGTACGTANNNNTACGTACGTACGTACGT
>NW_011954388.1:0-1040 GCF_000949405.1 Vollenhovia emeryi | reverse complement strand
ATAATGTAATTTATATATTATATAATAAATAAAATACTAATAAATATAAACATTTTTATTACAAATAAACTTATATATTATAAACTTTATTCTTTATTTAATACATATTTAATACTTGTAAAACTAAATAAAGCTATACTTTGTCAGTCGGTAGAGGAAATAAACGGCGGTGATTTAATAAGAATTATTTTTCTTAGCATTATTAAGTAATTGCATCACTTGCAGCATTATGTCATCCATAACCTCAGGATTGATTTCTCGTAATTGAGCAGTAACAAGGTTACCATACAAAGTTGCTTTGTCAGAGGGTGGTGGCTTAGGAGGCACAAACGGTGGTATGTTAATCGGTTGATTTATAGCATCAATTAATCGGTCAAAATTGGAACCATCTTCGCTATCTATGCTACTGCAGCTACGTTTGTGCTTACCTACAATTATTTAGAGATTGTATTATTTACTTTTATTTTAATTACATTTGTAGATTAAATAGAGCGAAAAATTGAAAACAAATGATAAAAATTTTTTAATTTCATTAAAAAATCAAATTTCACAAATATTAATTTTAATTTTTCATTTCCCGTCAATACTTTTCATAAGAAAATAATTAATAAATCAACATACGTGATCCACGATCACTGCTACTGTGTTCATCAAAAGTCATAGTATCATTAGACTCTTCGCTGGGAAATGTCGCGATATTGGTTACAGTTCTGTAACATACAGTTAAATTTACATACAATAAATATAAACAAATATGTACTACGGCATTAGATATGTTTGTACGCTCGTTATTTCATAAATACGTACTCTGTTTCGAGCTGCATATCATTAAGAAACTTCATTCGTTCGAAGTGCACCCATTTCTTTTGTGAGGTCCCTGCTGAACCGCTTGGTTTCTGCTGCTTATTTTTATACGTCCTATAAGTATCACACAATGACTTCCATTTTTTCTTCATAGTCGTAATGTCATTTGTATCTATAAAAAATACAAAAATGTTTAATGGTTCTCTACTTAATCTTATCCCAATTATGAGTATAGG
>NW_011954387.1:0-1039 GCF_000949405.1 Vollenhovia emeryi | reverse complement strand
TCCCATGTACGGTTTTACAAGCGGGCCAGTATCGGGCCAACATCAGATGCCAACTTGCGACTGTCGGCCCAGCATTGGCTGTAACATCGCGCCGACGTCGGCATAATATCTAAATGATAAGATCGGCCCGATGTTACGTGTCAGTATTGGGCCGACATAGATTTCCGACATTTACCCGACATACGGTTTTACAAGTGGGCCAGTATCGGGCCAATCTCGGTTACGAACTCGGCTCAGCACTGGCTGTAACATCGCGCCGACGTCGTCATAATAGCCAAATGATAAGATCGGCCCGATGTTACGTATTAGTATCGGGGCGACACTGATTTCCGACGTTCATCCGACATAAAAAAAAAATTATTTTTATATTTATTTTGAAATTTTATTATCTTTTTTAACTACATTTGTTTCTTAAGATACAGCCAATATGATGATTCTATCTGAAAATTAGTTTTCGTTGATTAAATGTTTTTTTAAAAATACGCTTACCTTAGTGGGACTCGAACTCGGGACCTCTGGATCGTGAGCCAACTGTCTTACGTGATAGACTACTTCTTAACTTGTTCTAATAGGTGTTGTATTGTCTACATATGCCATAACCAACGCAAATATATAATTTTCGAAAAATTATCATAAGAAACAGAGAGTTAAAAAATAATAAAATTTTTAAGTAAACATACAAATATAATTTTTTTAAATGTCGGGTCAATGTCGGAAACCAGTGGCTCGACACATAGCATTGAACCGATCACATGTACGGTACAATTTAGTATATCATAAATAGTTTTGAGTGAACTTTGGACAACTGAGTTATTTTTTATACGTATGTTCAAAACCTGCACAATGATAACATAACGATATAAAAATACTGCATAATACCAAGTAAGGTTTTGCCAACTTTTGCCCAACGTCGGGACAACGTTGGCAATATCACGGCAACCGACTATTACTATCCGATCACGGCGCCACGTCGGCTCAAGCGAGGGTAGCGGCGTGCGGCGTGTGCCAACGCATCTCCTCCACACGCCTGACGGCCTGA
>NW_011954386.1:0-1039 GCF_000949405.1 Vollenhovia emeryi | reverse complement strand
CCCCCCCTCGCCAGGCAATATCGATCGCCGGGCGGTCACATCTCGCTACGCGCTCGAATTGGACAGTGGGCAGGGCAAAGTCGACGATTTTCGATAATTTTTTTCTCGTTAACTATTGCGAAAGTTGCACAATGTTTCAGGACTTTTCTGTTCATCTCGATCCGTTCTACCTTCTCACGAGCCCTGGCAGAAATGTTGTGACTCACCCTGTATACCATTTTACAAAATCCGTAATTATTATCGTGTAATTAAGAAAAACGTCTGAGCCAATAAGTGCACGGAGGAGCTGAAGGCCGGACTCGGCAGACATGCAAAATGGTGTATTATTCTCCTACCACCAGAAAAACTTTTTCGGCGCGGTGTCATATGTCGCGCGTTCGCTCGCTGCGCGCCGTTCGCCCGCTCACCGCTCCCCGCTCGCCACCGTCTCTCATCGATCGATGCGTGACTCCACCTCTCGCTATCGGATCTTGAGAGATGTCAACAAATACACCATTTTGCATGTCTGCCGAGTCCGGCCTTCCGCTCTTCCGTGCACTTATTGGTCAAACGTTTTTCTTAATTACGCGATAATAATTACGGATTTTGTAAAATGGTATATAACTTTTCTTCTCAATTTGACCCAATCTACTATAATCTTTGGAGTGGCCCAAATCGAATCCCACACCCTGTATATAAAATAGCGAATCACAAATTGCAAGGAACAATTTATCAATCTTTTCGTGAACATTTCGTATATTTTTTGTGATGGACCATAGCGTAATTATACAGGGTGAGTTACAACATTTGTGCCAGAGCTCGTGAGAAGGTAGAACGGATCGAGATAAACAGAAAAGTCCTGAACCATTTGCAATTTTCGCAATAGTTAACGAGTAATAAATCAGAGAAAATCGTCCTCCTTGCCCTTCCCACGGTCCCATTCGGGGCGGGGGCGAGATGTGGCCGGACGGAGATCGATATTGCCAGGCGGGGGGGGGGGGACAGCGCGCCGTTGCCGGCGAGCTTACGTCGCCGCTCCCGCGTCTCGCGTCCCCACCCC
>NW_011954385.1:0-1039 GCF_000949405.1 Vollenhovia emeryi | reverse complement strand
GGTTTTAAAAATCCTTAATTCGACGGGATAAGTTATTGGTGCTCTTGATCATCATCATTGTGCAGTTCTGAATTATAATCCAGTAACTGTTCCTTATCTGTTATATCCCATTGCTCGCTTATTAAATCTGATGTATTTGTACAGTCTTGAGTATCATCCATTTGCTGCGAAGCATCGTCGGAAGACTGATCATGTCCTGTGTCATCCTTTTCTATGTACTTATATTATATTAACTGTACGAGATAACTTCTGTCTATGTCCAACTGAAACATTATGAATAATTTTACGAGAACGTATTTTCTGTAATTTGTACATTATTGCAAAGTGAAAAAACTGTAGAATTAAAGCTATACAAAGATTGTTCGAACGAAATGTAATTCACATTTGTATGTTGAGGTTATGTACAATTGGAAAATCAGTTTTAAAAATATTCGAGTATTATACAGGTAGTGTATTAATTTATAAACATATGTAATATACAGGGTGTCTGATGCAAAAGTAGCCAACTTGAAAATAGTGGTAGATTGGGTTAAACTAAGGAGAAATATCATGTACCGCGGTACAAAGTAACAATAGTTATCGAGGAATTAATTTACACGTTTGAGCGAATGAGGATGCAGGAGACGGTAGGCCGGACTCGGAAGGCATTTAAGAAAATCGATCGATGAGCGGGAGGTGGAGCGACGCGCGAGATACTATGTTTATGTTTCGGGTCGCCCGTTGCTCGCGCTCGCTGCCGCGCTCGCCGCCCGCGCCGCGCTCCCCGCCGGGCCTAGGTTTTTTTCCACCACGGTGTATCGTGACAGACACGGGAATAGGAACTCGTACAGGCGTTAGAACCTACCCTGCCGAAAATGGTCGATTAAAACGGATTACTTTTGAATCCGTTTTAATCCATTTTAATCGGTTTTAATCGGTTCAATCCGCGCCCAGATTAAAAAGTAATCGATTTTAATTCGGAACAAATTACAATCAGTTTTAATATCGCTTTCGCGGATTATTTCTAATCCGAAATCATTACATTCTAAAACCTATTGTT
>NW_011954384.1:0-1039 GCF_000949405.1 Vollenhovia emeryi | reverse complement strand
GTCGCCGCGTCGGCTTTAGAGTTTGTCTTGGTGTCCCGGTCGCGGCGACAAGCAACCGCGGTTACCCCGGAGCCTGCAGGGCACAGGCCGCGTGTGAGAGTGTGTGTGTGAGCGTTCGAGTCGAGCGTCGCGGTCGCGTAGAGTCGAGTCCGCCGACCTGGAGATTCGCGGCGCGAGGGTTGCGTTGCGCGAGATCACGCGGGGTACGCATGCCGCGGGAGTGTCGCGTGCATGCGTGGCGTGAAGGAGTCGCGACGACCGAGAGAGGGTGAACGGCGGGGTAAGAGTTTGCGATACCCCGTGCCGCTTCCGCCGTTGTCGGTGGCGGGTTTCGCGAGGACGGCGCGTCCGGAGCGGGATCCCCTGCCGACCAGCGCGGCCGGCGCGGCCGGGAGCGAGCGAAAGGCTCGCCGTAATTAGCCGTCGGGGACCGCCCGGCGGAATTTGCGTTTTGCACGTCGTTGTAAGACGGGCCGACCCGTCGGCCCGTGTACCCAGTCTCGCGGGCAAAGCGCCCCGGCCGAGTGTTGCTCGTGAAAATTTGCGTAATTCGTGTAATAGTAATTCGTGGATATTTGCGTGTGTGACGGTACTCGTACCGTTCGCAAGAGAAATTCCTGTCAAGTGCGTCCGTGTCGTCCGAGTAGGGTTTATCGCGAAAGTAATTTCTGCCGTTGAGTTCGCGCCGGATGGTTCCGTGTCGCCGTGAGTATCGCGGCGAGTCGTCCCCCGATCTCGGGGCTTGAATTATTGTTGCCAGCGACGCCGCCCGCTATAGCGGCCACTCAACCGGCGTGTGAACGCCGCCCGATATTAAACCCGTTTTTTTATTTATATTAATTTTCTGAGTTTCTTTTCGTGTACGTCCCCCTTCGTGTGTCTCGTCCGTCGTGTGAGTCCCTTAAGTCCCGTAGCCTCTGGAATCTTGGCGGCAACCACCGCCCCGCCCCTCTACCGTTAGGCGAGCTAGCCTGCCCGTGACGAGGGCCGCTCCATCTCGTTCGTGCGATTTCGCGAGTTTCGCGACGTGACGCGTGAA
>NW_011954383.1:0-1039 GCF_000949405.1 Vollenhovia emeryi | reverse complement strand
GAATTCACGCAACGGTGAGTCCGGAGGTACGAAACGAATTGCTAAAGAATGGGGATATTCGAAACGTACCGAAGTCACGCAACGGTGAGTCCGGAGGCACGAAACGAATTATTAAAGGGTGGAAGATGTCTTGAAATCAACTCGCGAGAGCCAAGACGAGATTTTTAAAATCTAGCGAAGGTCCCTCACAATAATAATAAAAAGGTAAAAATAATAAGGGAGGAAGGAGGTCGTCGAGCCGAAACAAAATAAAGACAACGTGCGACTTACTACTGATACCGGTCGTTGGTGGTCTTTGGTAGCTGGTCGAAGGCGGCTGGGCTTAGACAGGTGTCAGACAGTCGGCCAGGTCGCGCACAGATTTTATTTGGAGAATATATATATAGTGTTAAAGAGTAACGTAGACTCAAAACTCGGCGGATCGCGGAACTGTACGGTAGGAGTCGAGAGCTGCCAAAGAGAGGCTGAGGCAGCAGGCTCTGGGTTTATATATGATTTTACGGGGGTGGATCTTGGTTATGGGACGTGGAAGGAGATTTTGGATTTTGGTTCTCCATTGGTGGACTAGTGGGAGGTGTCAGGGAGTTGTCTTCCTTATTGGCAACCCGACCATTAAGTCGTTGTCGCCCTTCGATATTTATTTATGGGTATCATTTCCTTCAGCGGCTTTCGAAAAATTCCGAGTTTCACTTTTGGGTCAAGTTTTGGTCAACATCTGAATCCCCTTTTAGTGTCTCGGATCGTAATATTTTAGAAATCTGAATTTTGAATTTGCCGTCTGAAAGGGCCTGATCCCATCTGTTTGTTGTTTCTCCCCTTTTTATTGTCTCAACGGCTATCGACCAGCAACAATTAGGGCACTTCACGTTTCGAGTTTCGAAAAGTGAAACTCTGGCAATAAATTTTTAGTGAGGAAGGGACACATGTGCTGGCTAGTCGATATCCGCTGATTTCTAAAATTGTCGTTTCAAAGGGAAGAAAAACATGTTTCTTACGGTTTGTTGAAAGAGAGAAATCGTGGAGTCCACAGGACGTAACA
>NW_011954382.1:0-1039 GCF_000949405.1 Vollenhovia emeryi | reverse complement strand
CATTTTTCGTATATGAGCATATATGATTATATATGATCATATGTGACAATTTTTTCCCGGGTCGTAGAGCCGAATTATAGGTATTTTCAGTGCACTCGAGATCGGTACAGTTGTGATCTTTATTCTTTTAAAAAAGAGTATAGGAAATTTAGGCCAATGTGTTTTACGAGCGATAAGTAATATGATCGAGTCGATGTTTAATTACAAAATTCAGTGAGCAAAGTAACGTGGAATACATGAATTCGAAGTTCGAGGTAATTTTCCTCTCTTAACCCTAGGTTTAGTTAAAATTAAATATAACATTTGATAATAAATAACAGTTATTAAATAGCGAAATTTGTAAATAACTGACGGATAATAAATAATTAAACGAATAAATAATTAAACGGACGTTTCGACTATACTGAGTCTTCTTCAGCGTATAAATTCTGTAATAATGACATAATTGTTTTTGTATGGTTATGAATCTTAAAACGCACGTGTATAATATTTGGAATTACTTGAATGTAATAGCGAGGTTCTTGTCCTGGTCAGGTCCAATTGTATTGCACATTAGTACGTGTGAATACGGTATTCGCTTAGTGGACTTAGCGATTTTATAGGACGATCTGCATCGCTGTGATGTTCCTCTTGTCAAGTATTTAAAACGACTAAGGCGATATTCGAGTCTTCTCCTGTGTTGGTGTATGATGTGGGGGTCGGTGACCATGATGTTTTGTTTTTATGTTATTGAGGATATCAGAATAAGAGGACACAAAAAGACATCACTCCAACTATGTGCAAAAGTAATGTCATCAATAATTATTATCAAATGTTATATTTAATTTTAACTAAACCTAGGGTTAAGAGAGGAAAATTACCTCGAACTTCGAATTCATTTATTCCACGTTACTTTGCTCACTGAATTTTGTAATTAAACATCGACTCGATCATATTACTTATCGCTCGTAAAACACATTGGCCTAAATTTCCTATACTCTTTTTTAAAAAAAGACGAGCTTGTACTTAATCTTAGTTTATTCTTTTATCTTTATTTTAA
>NW_011954381.1:0-1039 GCF_000949405.1 Vollenhovia emeryi | reverse complement strand
TATGGTACCATCTTATGTCCCCCTCGAAACCATACAACTTTTGTCTGAAACATTTTTTCATATCTCTTTTAGTTTTTTAAAAAATCGACTGTATAAATTAAAATGGCCCACCCTGTATATAACATTAATTTCTTTAGTTTTTCGTATGTTCCTTCCCTATCCTCCAACCCTCCAACCCTTAAATCAAATGACAGAATTATTTTCTTAAATCATTTGAAGATCGATTTAAGCGTTAATCTAACTGCAGGTGTGTGTTAGCGCGTGTATAAAACAATACATATCTTCCCTTTTAGTAGGTATATATGAACAATTAGAATTATAAAAAGGTGTTATATAATTATGTGCTACCTTTCTTATCTTCATACATGCGGTTTACAATATAATATTTTTTTGCAAAAAGCGGAAATTAACTATAAGTTTCATCACATCTTGATAATTACTTGATAATTACAATTAATGATTAAGGGCGCATTACTGATTACTTCTTTATTCAATGCTTAATTTAAAAAATTGGTTCAATTAATCAATTACAATAGTCGATTAAATTAATCGATTAGATCAATCACGATTTGATAAATCGTGATTATATACAACGATTAAGTGTCAATCGATTAATTTGCTTCGATTAATTCTACACTGATTTATCGATTAAAATTTTTAATCGATTAAATTAATCGATTAAAACTTTTAATCAATTAAATTAGTCACGATTACATGCATGATGATTGATTAATTGCGATTTTTGATTAATGGATTACTTTAGTCAACTAAATATTTAATCGATTGATGCCCAACACTGCGCCCAACACACGTTGTCCGGCGTGGGCGGACGAGCGGGAGGCGCTCGTCCGCGTGATGGGGCAGGACCTCTCCCTTCCAGCGGTGATCACCGCAATATTGGAAGAGGAGAGGTCCTGGCACGCGTTTGCCTCCTTCTGCGAGAAAGTCATCTCGCAGAAGGAGGCGGCGGAGCGGGAGAGGAGGGGCCAGATACCCCTTCCCCGCCCGCCACAGCAGCGGCGGCGGCGGCGCTGGGCTC
>NW_011954380.1:0-1039 GCF_000949405.1 Vollenhovia emeryi | reverse complement strand
TCTGGGATATTAACACATGCTTAATATTAACACGATAAATATTAACACGATAAATATTCACACGATAAATATTAACATGTCTTGTAAAATTATATTGAGTTAACATTGGTCGCGTTTAGCAGAATATTTTTTACAACTGTTGGAAGTGCTGAAATATTATAGATATATATGCATTTCATAATTTAAATATTTGTTAAGTATCTATTTAAGTGTCAAAAAATAATAATTTGTTCCAGATTGTTTTAACGTTGCAGCAATATAAAGAATTTATGTACAAACATTATCCTAGATTCAACATAGAAAAGACATTTATACTTCTACATTCAACATTGCAACATTATTTTAACTTTCTGTGCCGTATGGGTTTTTCTGCGACAGGTATTAACAATAATGAGACATAATTACCGTTATTTAAATTCAATATTTATTTTTATTACTGCATGGTAATATAAATGGCATGGTAGCCTCGGCCACCGATTTTGCTTCGGCCTCCTCGGTCTCCTGGGCCTCCTCGGCCTCTTGGACCTCCGCGGCCTCCTCGTCCTCCTCGGCCTCCGCGCTACCGGTACCAGCGGGCCCGTTTCCGACCGCCTCCTCTTTCTTTTGCTACAAAAATAAATTTACATAAGTAATACAATAAAATATATTAATAATATTCTTAAAAACTTAGATAATATGTATTAAAATGGTCGAGCTCAAGCAATAAGAATGTAACATATTACACATATTACATTCTTAATATTTATTTTCTTGATTTTTAATTGACATTATACACACCTAAAACTAATTATTTTTATTAGTAAGAATATTCTTAAAGTCGCCAGCAGTAATTTAATAAATTAATAACATCGGTTTGTCGACCGTGTCTGGCAATTAAAATTCTTATTGCGAAAAATACGGATTGTAGGGAGGTCCCAGGTTCGAATCCTGGCTGGGGTAATATTTTTCGCAATAAGAATTTTAATTGCCAGACACGGTCGACAAACCGATGTTATTAATTAATTATTTTTATGTTTTGAACAACGTACCATTTCTTAAT
>NW_011954379.1:0-1038 GCF_000949405.1 Vollenhovia emeryi | reverse complement strand
AAAAAAAAGTCCTAATCTAAACGATAACATAACATAAGATCATGATTGACGCGAGAACAAGACTAAGGGCCCTCCGCAAAACGGGAACGCGAAGGAAAAATCTGGACCGGACGAAAATAAAAAAAAAGCGAAAAATCTTGATCAAATCGGAAACGCACCCGAGAATCCGGATCAAACGGAAACAAACAAAAAAAATGATCTGTGCCACGGCACGACGCGCGGGGAAGCGGAGGAGAACAAAGAAAAGAGCGCAAAACGAAAAAAAGAAAAAACGTTATATAGGGCGCGGCTCCTCGGCGGCCTTACGCCCCAGGTCGCTCGGCTCGCCTCCATGGTCTACGGCGGTGATCCCGTGGCGCGCCTGCGCATCGACGGGAGCTGGCCCCCGCGCGGGGTCGGGCGGGTCCCACGTGACCGCGTCCCTCGACGTAGGGGCCTTCGGCCCTCCAGGCCTCCCCGCAGTCCGGGCAGTCCTTCAGGGTGTTGTCCCGGCGTCCGCAGCGGAAACAAAACCTCCGGTTGGTGCGGGGGCGCGGGCACTCGCTGTAATAGTGCCCGCGCGCCTCGCAGTTCCAGCACCCCGGGTAGGGGCGGTGAATCCAGCGAGGGCTGTGCGCCCCAGTGCGGAAAGTTGGATAGGCTGGACGCGCATGCGCAACGATTTCGGCGTCAAGGTAGTATATAGGACAATTGAAATGTGGTGCCATTATACACTGGCCCTATTATATAAATATACATTTTCAGAAAATTAAAAATGTTAATGTAATGTAAAATATACATAAATATAATGTAATATATTTGTAAAGAAAAGTACACTTTCCTTAGTTTTAAATTGAATCCGCCGCGCTTCTCATGCGCCGCGCGCCTTTACTCTAATCACCGATAGGTAGAGCGATGATTAGTAGGAGGATCGAGAACCGGGATTACGCAAAAGGACAGAGGTGAAAAAGGCAGAGAATTAAAGTCGATAACGAGATAGAATGATAGTAAACAAAATTTGTAATGTAAATAAAGAAGTGATAATAGTAAACTTTAATT
>NW_011954378.1:0-1038 GCF_000949405.1 Vollenhovia emeryi | reverse complement strand
GTTGGTTTTACAAGTTCATTCTCATTTTATTTTTTCGCCGGTACTGCGCGCCGATCGGCACGCCGAAGGTTGTGCGTCGTGGTCTCGCCTCTAGAGGTGCCGGATGGTACTGTTTCAACCGTTATCACCTCAGAAGCCTCCGGGTAGTGGGTTGTTCCAACGAGGCTGTCCTGTTCTCGGGCACTCGCACCAGAACGTTTGAAGGGCGAGACCGGCGACTGGCCTCAATGTCCACCTCATCCAACGCTCGCCGGGCGGATGACGGATGCACGGGCGCTGGTCCGGTCTGGCTCCTCGCAGTCGTACTTCGCGAGGTACAGTGAGTTCGTCCTGGGGTGCTCCGACGAACGGTTCTCGCTGATCGGCTCGGCCAACACTGAGTTTAACCTTTTGGCGGAACTGCGACTCCACCAAAGGAGTTTGTCGCGCGATGGACTGCGGTTGATTTCGAACTTTAATTCTCGCGTCGAGATGCTCGCTACCGCACCGCTCGCTCGTCAGGCTGTGACTCTCATTGCCCTGGTTCTCTGGACCCTGGAGTCGCGCTCGCGACATGTGGGGAACGCCAATCAGGATTCGATACTACATATCGCCTGATTTTCGCTCGCCCGTATTCGCGGGATCGTGTTAGGTTTTCTATTGAGTGGCCACCGTTTCACGTGGCTTTCTCATGATCGCTAAGCTACAGGTATCATGCGGATTGCTTGCCATGTTTAGGTTCCTACAGTGTGTTTGCCTTCTCGAAGCTCGAAGCCTCGAGAAGGAGAAAATATTATGGAATTTAAATTATCTTAACTGAGAAATTGTTCGAACACCCTGGCAATCCGCAACATATATATATATATATATATATATTCATAGTATTGTACATTATAGAATAGTAATTATTACAAGTATATGTTTATTCACATGTAAAATAAATGACACAACTATATATGTATATATACATACTAGCTTTTTCGCCCGCGCTTCGCGCGGGCTCAAAAGCTAGTAAAAGCATGAATCAGATTAGATTTTAGATCAATAACAATGAACTCC
>NW_011954377.1:0-1038 GCF_000949405.1 Vollenhovia emeryi | reverse complement strand
TAGTAAGAATATACTGCGCGTTTTTTTATCTCTCCCGTGTTAAAAACATGTGAATGTAGAAACTTTAGAACGAGATAGCTGACAGTTGAGTGGTCGCCTCATCTTTATCTGTAATAAATGGCGGGTAACAGAAGAGTAAGGGGAATGACACTGACTGATTTTTTTACATTACATTACATACATACAGACTGATAAAATTTACATTGCCTACTTGAGAAAAGTTGATGTAAATATCATGCAGATAATTTATGTTAGTGTAATTTTGAATTTCACAGCACAATCCTGAAAAACAGGCGTCGCATGGACACGCACAAAGTGGAGACTTTATCGGCAGTGTCAGAAAATGCATAGCAACAATAGTTCCAAAAGTTCTCGCGCGGTGTCTCGCGCAGCGTCTCGCCCGGCAATATTTACTACCGAACATCTGTGGCTCGTACGTTTTTATTCCAGTTTTTTGGGAACATATATGCTCGCGTAATACTAGCGTAATAAAACTCGCGTGGCCTTCTCAAATAAATGTTGCGAGCGCGCCCGATTTTTAAAACGCTATAACTCGGCGAAAAATCGAGATGTGAGACCAAAAACCAATCTTCTTCGTTTTGCATCCAGCAGATGTCTACCTTGAATATGTATGCCCTTATCATAAAATGTGCGTCAGGGCATAGGAAATAGTGCTTAAACTACGAAATTTTTAATTTTCGGGACATGCGATTTTCTTGCGCCAATATTAAAATTGACGTATCGTCGTCAATAATGACTCTAGCGAATGAAGAATTGCGAGACACCGATCGAATTCGGGCCTGGGAATAGCACAATCGTGCCCGAACTGCAAAATTTGTATTTTTCTGCAACTATCATTTACGCGCGCTGAATCTTAAAGCGCGCTGCAACCTGATCAAAACGCGATTTGAGCACTTACACTGAGTTTTAATTCGATACAGTCCCATTGACGACGCTGCAGCGCGACTTTAAGAAGGCGCGTAAAAATTCTAAGTCCCGAAACGTAAAAATTCCGAGTTTAAACGCGATATCCTATGC
>NW_011954376.1:0-1038 GCF_000949405.1 Vollenhovia emeryi | reverse complement strand
TGATACACTGTTGGCGCGAATAAAAACATGGCGGAAAATTGAGAACGCCCAGATCAAAGGCGCCGACAGAGAGTGCAACTACTGGTTATACTGTGGTTCCGTATGTGCCGGCCACGAATTCAAGAGACTAGAGACCAAGCCATACGAAGCTACACGCGAATTACACCTAACTGCACTTATTTTCGGAACGCACCGGGTTCGGGATATGACAACAAGCTGAGAAACGGATGGAGCTCCGAAGTCGTTAGACGGTCCTAAACGTCGATGTGATCGCTTTCCAATCCTCAGTCATTTCAAGAGCAAGTAACGGCTCTCGGCGGGCATGGCCAAGCATCATCCGGATTTGATTTTCTGTCGCAAACAGCCGGGAGTCGGTGAGTTGAGGTTAAGTCCAGCCTCCGGGCCAAGTCCGTCACTTTACGGCCGTATTTCTGCTTTCAGCTATCGGTAGGCTGTGCGAGAAATGCGACGGCAAGTGCGTCATCTGCGACTCCTACGTGAGGCCGTGCACCCTGGTTCGGATATGCGACGAGTGCAATTACGGTTCTTATCAGGGACGTTGCGTGATATGCGGCGGTCCCGGCGTGTCGGACGCCTACTACTGCAAAGAGTGCACGATACAGGAAAAAGACGTAAGAAAACTAGTATATTCTACGCTTATACGTTCCCATATCGTTCCATAGTCCCCGCATCGTTTTTACGCCCACAAATTCCTATTGCGAACTGCACGTGCTAAAATACTTTCAGAGAGACGGCTGTCCTAAAATAGTCAACTTGGGAAGCTCAAAGACGGATCTCTTCTACGAGAGGAAGAAATACGGATTCAAGAGAAGATAATTACACTTTTTCTATGTACAACTTTCGCTAAATATAACGATACGAGGGCGCCAGGTAATTTATTCTTATAAAACGTTACAGCGACACTTGATTATTTCTCTTCGCAGTATTATCAAGTAGACAATTGTGATCCTTGGTTTTATATTTCAAACAATACTTTGGAGACACAGCGAGAACAAGATTATTCCGAAAGAGTGTACT
>NW_011954375.1:0-1038 GCF_000949405.1 Vollenhovia emeryi | reverse complement strand
AACAAATCAGCTGCTGTGCGCTGATTATAAAGGGCTGCTGTGCGCCTATAAAAATCGGCTGCTGTGCGCCAACAGAAATCAGCTGCTTTATTTCTCCTTTTTATCTTCTTTTTCTTTCTTCTTCCTTTTATAAGGCTGCTGTGCACCTATACAAATCGGCTGCTGTGCGCCAATAAAACTTACTTGCTATACTTTGACAGAAGGCTGCTGTGCGCCAATAAAAATTAGTTGCTATACGCTGACAAAGCTGTGCGCTTATAAAAATCGGTTGCTCTGGGCTAATAAAAATTAGTTGCTGTAATCTCAACCAAATCAACGGTTGTGTACCGATACATTAAATGAAAATGTCTAAACAAATAGAAAAACAAATGACGTTGTCGGCAGAACAAAAAAGACTTCTTGCTCAAGGCGAATGGTTAAACGATGTGCATATGGAGCAATTTGAATATCATTTAAAAAGTTGTTCAGATTATAGACCTGTTGCAACATGGCGAGTGCAATGTCTCGATACAATACAGCCTGTAGCGGAAAATAAAAAACATACAAATTTTACATAGCTCATCTAGTCTATCGGATGGACATTGGGTGTGCAGTTATTATGACACAAAACAGTTATTTATTTACGATTCATTAAATAATAAGAATTTACACAAACATCATAAAGATTTTTTGACACGGTTATTTCCAACTTATTTTTTTGATAAACAACCTGTCAGATTTCCTACTGTGCAACAACAACCAAACTGTAATGATTGTGACGTTTTCGCAATAGCTTTTGCCATTTCATTATTATTTAACATTAAACCCGAAAAAGTTAAATATGACCACAGTTTAATGCGTTTACATTTAATAAAATTTTTTGAATCAAATATGATTGAACATTTTCCTCAAGATTTAAAATATGGTGTTCCTCAGAAAGTACTTCCATTAGCAGTAATAAAAGCGAGAGAGATTGACGCAGCTCGCAAACGTTTTTCAAAAACGCAAAGCACGTCAAAAGAATACGTTCAATCAATAATGAGTTCTAAAGCAGAAGAT
>NW_011954374.1:0-1038 GCF_000949405.1 Vollenhovia emeryi | reverse complement strand
AATAG
Source organism: Vollenhovia emeryi (assembly GCF_000949405.1). NCBI lineage: Eukaryota > Metazoa > Arthropoda > Insecta > Hymenoptera > Formicidae > Vollenhovia > Vollenhovia emeryi. The sequence goes on along the minus strand of NW_011954374.1, from coordinate 1,033 downwards.
TGAATTCGGTCGATTTGCACTGACACTGAACTCGTTTTGCACTGAACTGTACAAGTGCAGCACTAGGTCCGATCGGTATTAACCTTTCTCAGTGCAACACCAACTCGATGCAATTACACACTGAACTCGCACTACACTTGTCTTGTGCGAGTGCAACACTAGGTTCGATCCGAGTGCAACATCGATCCTAACCTTTCTAGTGCAATACCAATTTGATACAATCCACAACGATCACAACCACAGATTTCTATTAATCTGTGTCACAACACTATCGGGCGTAACGCAAATTGATATTGCCTGCGAGCGAGTGGCTCGTTTCCAGAAGAGGCCCACGCTAGAATCGTCAAGTGCGTTGAGTACAATATCCGTTTTAATCCTGCTTGTGTGTAAGTATTATAAGAAAGCGAAAAGTTCATCAAAATTTATAATCCAAATTAAATATATTTTATTGCATCCGTTTTCATTTATTACATGGAATATTTGCGACTTTACTGTATACTCATTCGTATTTCTCTTCAATCTCAAAAATTTCTAATTCATCTGTTTTCTGTAATTCAGCTCAGCATTTTACTGGTGGCAAGCAAGTCAACATTAATAAAAACCAATATAACCTTTCTCAACATCAAATTGATGCAAAGCGACCAATATGAGTGTAGTGAAATTTAGAAATGTCATATTAGATGAAAACAAGCAGTTAATAGAGGACGAAACTAATGTTTTATGCGAAGTAGAGAATGAAGCAGGTAACACACTATATTTTTTCGTGTACAGTCTTTATTTTCTACTATTAACAAAATGTATATAGAATAATGAGTGTTTTCTTTTTAGTGATACAAATCAGCACAAGTATCGTTCTTTGGTATTTATTGAATGCCAAGAAAAACAGAACGACTTGTGTTGACTTGTGACACTAATGGAAAGTACCTAATATATGCAATATATTATACATATTTTATTATTATAGGTGATTTAAATGTACTTATGATGAACAAAAAACAATTACTTGAGGCTGGATATGAAATTCCTGACAACA
>NW_011954373.1:0-1038 GCF_000949405.1 Vollenhovia emeryi | reverse complement strand
ACCCGTATTTACAACCTACCATCTTATCTATATGGAAAAAAGTTAGAAAAGGAGGTAGGATTACGTTATGTTGTATATAATAAAGAATTTTATTCAACATTTAATGTATCTAGTGGATATATGGTACTCATGATATTAAAAAATGTATCAATACGATCATCGAAATTGTGTATTCTTTTAAATAAGAATTCGGCCAAATAATATTCAAAATGGTAATCACGTAGACCATAGCGAGGAATACTTGCTCGCATTTCTCTCCATACTCTTTCAATGTATTTTTGTAAAGCACAATATTCTTGTGTGCGTATGGACTTACAAATGATGGAAAATTATCTGCTTTACAGAACAGTTAACCGGGGAAGGGGGTGGGACGGGGGTGGGACGGGGTGGGGCGGGGGTGGGGCGGGGGCGGGAGGGGGTGGGGCGCGCGCAGCGCGCCGTGCTAAACGCACCTGCAACTTAAATATTAAAAACCATCGTTAAACATTTTTTGTTAATAACTTTTTAACGAGCAACGAGCGACGGCTAAAACCTTCTGAGGGTCACTCAGGAGGGTGACCTTGACCTTGACCTTGAAGGTCAAGGTCGTAGGAGCTGGGTCCCCTATTCGGCACTTTTACCGGTAATTCAGAATGACCATGTTTTTTCAGAATTCGTAGTAAATCATTTGCAGCATTGTGTGTAATGTTGTGTTTAAGAACTAACGTTTGCAAATCATTTTCCAAAGTGTTTTCATTAGTATTATCGATTTCATTAGTATTATCTGTCAATTCAATAACATTGTCTTGTACTTCAACATCATGTTTTTTATCGTTTCTCATGTCACATCGTGATGAATCTGTATCAGAATGTCTATCAGAATCTAATACTTCATTTGCATGGATTGTATCTTTCTCCAATACATTATTTGTACAAGACAATTGATTGAATGCTTCAGTAGTAATTGCCGCTTCTTCTACTACACTAGGTGTAGTAGAAGACACAGTTGATTGCAAAGAAAAATAATTGGTAGTAGTATGTAATAGTATATCATGATTA
>NW_011954372.1:0-1038 GCF_000949405.1 Vollenhovia emeryi | reverse complement strand
CAAAATTCGGAAAAGGCCCTATTCTACATAATTACCTTAAATCTGTATAAGGTTTTAATAAAAAACTGAATCTTTATTAAAATCTTATTATTATCTTATTAACTTTTAATAAAGGTTAAATTAAACTATATTAAAATTATATTAATTTTTTTTTCACGGGTACAAAGATAAATTTATAATCTGCATCTACCAAGGCTAAAAGAATAATACTATCTGTTCCTTTATAGTTACGATATTTAGACTCTTCACAGCGTGGAGGACGAAAGGAGATATGTTTTCCATCCAAAGCACCAATACAATGAGGAAACTGCCACATCATTTGAAATTTATTAGCAACGATTTCCCAATCATCAGGCTTGCATGGAAATGATATCACTTTTTCTTCTAGCACTGCAATGATAGCCTGTAATGTTTCTAAATAATTTGCGATAGAGTATTTGGGGCAATTCTTGTGGAAAAAGCGAGATCTTGAAATGAATTGCCAGTTGCGAGATATCGTAGGGTTACACTCAATCTCATCCGAGGAGAAATTGCTTCTCTCATTACGGTATCTTTCTTTTCAATATATGGACGAACAAGAATTAATAGTTCCTCCATAACCTCTTCCTGCATACGAGTGTAATTTTGAAATGATTTTGGATCTTCAGGTCTGCAAGAAAATATAAATAACATACATATAAGTAAAAAGAAATATCACAAAAAATTCAAATTGATAGATTTATACTTACCCTAATTCTTCAAATAACATGGTTAGCACATCATTACACACATTTCGTCTTTGTAGCCACTGTCGACTCCATATACGTTGGTGATGTTTGTTTCGTCGCCGTTTTTCGACAATTAATAATGAAAATAATGCAATTACTTTTTTCTATGATATGTGGCAGCAGCAATAGTCTGATTCATATTTATCTTGTCAAGCATCAAGCAGAGCTCTCACGCGAAAACCAGCACCGTTTGAAGCCAAGCCAGCAACATAGTCAGCAGTACTGCTATCATCTGTTACAGACGTATAATTTTAACTAAATTATTTAAAGT
>NW_011954371.1:0-1038 GCF_000949405.1 Vollenhovia emeryi | reverse complement strand
TTATTAAATGGATAAATTAAAAAATTAACGCTTCTAAGCCTAGTGCTCGTCACATGCACACACGTACACACATGATCGGCAAGAAGTCTTACGTAAAACAAGCACCCCGAAGTGAGAGGCAAGGGGACTCACGTTAAACAAGCACCCCGAAGTGAGAGGCAAGGGGACTCACGTTAAACAAGCACCCCGAAGTGAGAGGCAAGGGGACTCACGTAAATCAAGCACCCCAAAGGGATGAAAGCCCCGCCACGTCCACGTCGTTCATCCTGGGTAACGCTAAGCACCGGTTAAAATGCGTGTCAAGCGGTATGAAGCTAGTTGACCATCAAACAGAGTCAGATAACGGATAGAAACAACACATATACACACGCGCGCGCACGCACAGAGAGAGAGAGAGGGGGGAGAGAAGGAGAGAGGTAGAGAAAGAGCGAGAGAGAGGGGGGGAGAGAGAGGACAGTTTGAAGTCACAAAATACGCACACTGTATGGGGGCCGAGGCCTTTTACTTAAATTATAAACTTTGGAACACTGTAACTCAGTGAAAAATGATCCAATTTCAAAAAATAAAAAACCGTTGTATTCGTCTCCATGTCACCTACGACATTCACTGGAACATAAAAATCGGTTGCCATTTGCATAAATGGCCGCCATGTAGAAATCTCGAAAGTGGCGCCACCTACAATTAAACTGACATGGCCAACTTCTGCCTCTCTTGGAACCATAAAACTATTGTTTAAAACATTTTTCCTATCTCTTTTATTTTAAGAGAGATTTAGCTGCATCACTTAAAATGATACACCCTGTATTTTAGTTGATCCCTGATGAAAATTGAAAGCATCTCGCAGCGTCAAAGAAGCGTAAATGAAGAGATTTAACGCTTCTTAGACACTCCAATGACTTTCCATTGACTCTTTGCGGTTTCGAATACCCATACACGTTCCTCGAACGCTCCCTGAACGCTCCGTAAAGCATGTGTGGAACTTAACAATACACTTCTCGCACACTTCATTGATTAACACTTCGACAACGCTTCCAAAAC
>NW_011954370.1:0-1038 GCF_000949405.1 Vollenhovia emeryi | reverse complement strand
TTGGACATATGCACTAATGGGTTAAGCTGTACTCGAATATAAGCACTAAAAACTTAACTTTGAAGTTTGTTTAAGACATTTGAAGTTTATTTAATACATTTACAACAAAAGTCGCACCCCGACTTATATTAAATGTTATTATATTAAATGTTAAATGTACAAAAACATTTAATAAATATAAATATATAAAACAAATTGGAAATTTGCACATTGTTTCCTCATCATATAGCCTTTTTTAATTTTAAAGGAGCAAATTGGAAACTTGCAAAATGCAACATCAGCATTTTGGCAAGTTGTCTATTCATTTTTTTTTATTTTAAAGGTGCAAATTGGAAATTTGCACATTGCTTCCTCAACATCTGGATTATTTTTTTATTTTAAAGGTGCAAATTTTAAATTTGCAAAACGCAGCATCAGCATTTTGGCAAGTTGTTTTTTATTTATAAGGTGCAAATTGGAAATTTGCAAAATGCAACATTAACATTTTGGCAAGTTGTCTATTCAAATTTGGCTTCCTCATAGAGGAAGCTTTGTGAGTTAATGTGTAAATTAAAAATTTGGACATTGCTCATTCTAACTTGTAACAATGCAAATTGGAAATTTGGACATTACTTCGTCATCATGAAGACAAGTGATTATTAAAAATTTGGGCAACCTCATAGAAAAGGCTTTATGAATTAAGGTGCATTTTGAAAATTGCTTACTCCAGAATTTTTATTTGCACACAAAGCTTTCTCTATGAGATTGTAACGAACGTTATTATCGGCCTAGCTCCTCCCGGTTCCGGACAGGATTCCGGCAGGAATTATTTTCAATCGGACACGCGGTTCCGATTGACGGTTGGAGGAGCTAGCGTTCTCGCGGTCGGTATTTTGACGTGCTGTGTGTCGGTTCGAGTGAATGGATCCTCCGTTCCTCCTGTTGCCGAATATGCTCAGCTCCAGGGCCGTCGGGAGGAAAGGAGGCAAGGTAGATTTTAATTTGCTTAATAGAGTCAATCGCTTGGAAGGGATTCGGGTAATTATTTAGATTAACACA
>NW_011954369.1:0-1037 GCF_000949405.1 Vollenhovia emeryi | reverse complement strand
TTCGTATATTTGTTCTTTACGTTTCTTAGTATATACGTTGTATATATAGTATGTGTATGTGTATATCTTTCAGATGTAATATTCGATTTGTAAGATGGCTGTTGCAAGCAATACATTCCATTTGCTGGAATTTGAAGATGGGATGCAAGTAGTACCTGATAATTGGGTACAAAAAGATAAAAACGAATGTTGGTATCCAAATTATAAAACCGATAAAGAAATCACTAAAGCGATAAAAAAACGACATATACCTCAAGATGGTTGGTTATCGTATTCAATTAAACGATTATTTGGTATATATGGTAAGTAAACATATTACAAGGGTTTTTAACTTGTTTATATATAAACGATAATTTTCGAACTATTGTAACAAACATATTGTCATGTTAATGTATATAATAATGACTAGATATCTTTTTTTATAGAAACCTACAGTGAAGCATATAATAAACTTAAAAAGGCCGAAATGAATTCCGATATTAATACGGATACCGACGACAAAACTCAAAGAAAAGTTAGAGCTAGAAAACAAATTACTGATGATGATGAAAGTGATGATGGTAGCAATTATCAGTCTTGCTTACCACCATATCCGAAAGCGCCTGATATGGGTCGTACAAGTAAGTAATTTTAAAGTTGTTAATTATGCATGTATTTGAAATATACATATATGCTCAGGTCATTAAAAATTCATTGGAAAAGTAGTACAAAAATATTTTGTAATGTAATGCGCGCACGCGCGTGTGTGTGTATACGTAAACCCTTATGAAAAATACACTCAATCATACGTTGACGGTCCGAAATAACCATCAAATTGAGTGTAAACCTTCATAATCGAGTGTTTCATGAAGGTTTACGCTATATTTGATGGTTATTTCGGACCGTCAACGTATGATTGAGTGTATTTTTTCATAAGGGAATAGTTATATATGTAAAATAGAGATTCTGATAAATCGTAAATATAATATCATTATATTAATATTGTATCTTATATGTTATATAATCTTTTGTATTCTAACATCTTATAAATATATGTA
>NW_011954368.1:0-1037 GCF_000949405.1 Vollenhovia emeryi | reverse complement strand
GCCAACAGTGTGTTCAGACTTTTAGACATGCTTGTGGCATGTGCGGTCACTGCATCAGGAGATGCCGTTTTCGTTGAAGAAACTGCTTCTTTCTCGACACCCTCAGATTTCGACTGATCAGACTGTGCTGTCTGTAAGTGCAGCAACGTGTTATGCTTACGAGAGCACGTTCTGCAACCCCCATATGTGCATTTACTTGAAGAATGCGCGGTCGAACGCAGACAGTTCAGGCAAACTTTACGAGTACGAACCTCTGCTATTCGCTTAGGGATCGGAAGTGCTAAAAATTGAGTGCATTGATACATGAAGTGCGCGCCTTGGCAATATTCACACTTCGCTTTGAAAGCACTATTGCAAGATGCCCTTTGTTTATTTGTATTTGATCGCAAATGGGCAGGTTTCGATGCGGAACTAGCTGATTTATCTGTTGATTCCAGAACTCTACATCGATGCGACAAGAAGTCAAATAATTGCTTCAAGGTGGGCAATTCCGAGCCCTCGAGTGTAGATTGCCATTCACGAGCCGTGTTCGTATCAAATTTAGAACCGACAATATACACTAAGATGTCGTCCCACTGGTCTGTCGGACGTTTCAAGGCGCGTAGCGCTTGTACGTGACGCGTAGCGCTATCCGTAATTTGCCGTAATTCGGCGGCGTTTTCCTTATGCATTACTGGGAGATCGACTATTGCTCGGATATGGTTCTGAACTATCGTACGCTTATTATCATATCTTTCTTTTAAAAGTTCCCACGACACGGCGTAGTTGACATCCGAAATTTCGAGCGAGTTAATAACTGCACTCGCGTCTCCCGTAACCGCGGCTCTCAGATACTGTAACTTATGGATATTACTAAGCGATGTGTTCGCATGTATGATCGCGACAAAAGAATCGTGGAAGGGGAACCACTCATCATATGACCCTGAGAATTTAGGTAAATCAAGCTTGGGCAAGCGAAAGCTACACGATGACCCCGAAGCTTGTGTATCGGTTGCTGACGAAGACGGCGTCACGATAGGAATTGCGCTTGTAACGGA
>NW_011954367.1:0-1037 GCF_000949405.1 Vollenhovia emeryi | reverse complement strand
TTTACCGAAATATATGCGATTTTGTGTGGAAATAAGCCGCAAACTTAGCAAATGGACCCCTTTTTTGCCTTCTTTTCAGTAATGCTCGAGCATCTCGCGTCGCCAAGCGTTGCAAACGAGCAAATAGGTGTACAATTATGTAAATTAAACATTTGAACCGTCGGAAGCGACGGCACGCGTCTGCTTCGATTTTTCATTTTTTCACCTAAGGGTCGAAATACCAAATCTCGAACCGGACGTTCCTCCTCGCTTCCGACCGTTTTAAATTCGAGTATCCGTCGTCGCGCACCTCTCTTAACGAGAACAGCGGCGGGGACAATCGCTTTACCGAAATATATGCGATTTTGTGTGGAAATAAGCCGCAAACTTAGCAAATCGACCCCTTTTTTGCCTTCTTTTAAATAATGCTCGAACATCTGGCGTGGCGAAGCGTTGCAAACGTGCAAATAGGTGTACAATTGTGTAAATTAAAAAGTTAAACGCTCAGAAGCGACGGCGCGCGTCTGCTTTCGGTTTGCGATTTTTACGCCGGGTGAAAACATGAAATCTCGAACGGGACGCGCTTCCTCGCTTCCGACCGTTTTAAATTCGAGTATCCGTCGTCGCACGCCTCTCTTAACGAGAACGGCATCGGGGATAGCGGTGTTACCGAAATACATGTGATTTTATGTTTATATCAGCCGCTGAGTTAGCGAATCGACCCATTTTGTGCCTCGTTTTCGCTACCGCTCGGGTATCTCGCGTCGCCGAGCGTCGCGAACGTGAAAACGGGTGCAAAAGTGTGTAAATTAAAAAGTTAAACGTTCAGAAGCGACGGCGCGCGTCAGCTTTCGGTTTTCAATTTTTGCACCTCTTTTTTTTTTCTCCGAGAGTAGGGGGAAATGCCTTTACGCATTCAACACAGGGCAGCCGGACCACTGTGGATATGCTGGACTCGCCCGAGAAGCGGGAATACCAGCTAAAAACCCCTCTCTTTGTATACGTACCGTCCTCCGCATTGTAGACGAGTCTCCCTGTGGTCATCGCGCGGCCTGGAA
>NW_011954366.1:0-1037 GCF_000949405.1 Vollenhovia emeryi | reverse complement strand
CACAAGTTACGGATACGCAAGTTACACTCCATGTGGATCCAGTCTCACTGATGCGATCAGCTGGACGCGATTATCGCCGGCTTGCGACTGCTGCCATGTTGCCACCGACAATCTGACAGATGTTTCGCAGTGACATCTCTCGAGAAAGCCTGCAACTATTTCTACACGCCATGTTGATCTTTTTCTCGTCTTCTAGAATTGGATTTTTAGACTTGCGTTTATTAGAACTAATCTTTTTTTTCTAGGCTATTAATCTTAGTTCTAATTGCACGATATTGTTCCTATATGTTGTCCCTACTTTTGTCTGGTCTCAGTTTGTATATATTTATTGTAGAATTCTCGTATCAAGCAAATATTGTCGTCAAGTGTACCAAAAATTATAAAAATTATTAATTTTTTTTCGTTTTTGATATAAAGTTGACCAGAGAAAAGTAGATTTTGCTGCGTTCTTTAATTCCGTATAAGAATTTTGCATTTCTATAAAGCCAATTAAAAGATTAGTTCTAACAAAGAATGCCGATAAAACAGACGGCTTTAGCATCCCCGCAGGTACAGAAATCGAGTACGCGAGATATAATTATCTATCTTTTTTGCATCTCTACAAAAATATCTTCACTACAAAACTATCTTCTCTACAAAAGTAATGATATCATCAAATGGCACCAACTAAACTAAATAGTTTTAAACGTGGTGGGGCGATGATTGGAGTGGGGGCATGCCCGCCGGCTGGGCGCCCGCGGACGCCCGTTGCCCGCGGTTTAGACAATCCAAAAATACCTTTTCAAAAATATTGTCTCTACAAAAATCTTATCTACAAAAGTATCTTCTCTACAAAACTATCTTCTCTACAAAAGTAATGATATCATCAACAAATTACGCCAAATATAACAATGGATATTTATATAAGTATAACGCGTATCTTTCTTCTACCGTAACCATTCTGTAAATACATCTCATTCGGCCAATAACGTATCGACAGCACCGATGAAAAGAATAGCAACTGTTTAGAAATTTAGAAAGTCTGTATCTATTCAGGC
>NW_011954365.1:0-1037 GCF_000949405.1 Vollenhovia emeryi | reverse complement strand
TTTTTCCACTACCCTCCTTCACCAGCCTCTTTCCTCGTCGCCATCTTTACCCCCTCTCTCAATCAATATGTTAATGATATTAATAATACATCCTTTAGAAATAATCTGTAAATAATATATTGCAAAAAGTATTATTTTAGCCTAGATTCTACATGGAACATACAACATAATCTATTTTTGCTTCCTCACAGAGGAAGCTTTTTTTCGTGAAAAAATTTTTTATCGAGTTTTCTTGAAAACATGTTTACAATGTCCCAAAACGTTCAAAAATCACATTCAGAAAAAATGTCGGTATGTATGTATGTATGTATGTATGTGTGTGCGTGTGTATGTCTGCATGTATCCTTATTAGTTTACTCTAAATAACTTTTTAAATATACAAGATCGAAAAAAATGTTTAGCATGAAAGTTGTACGGTTTCAAGCAATGCATTACATAGTAATATAAATATGACCTTGAACAGCTTCCTCAAGGTCAGGTAAAGATCACCTTGAAATTTTTAAAGGAAAACCCCTTTTTTAAATGCATATTCTTATAGCTTACCTCAAGAGCTTTCCAAAACACTATAATACATCATATTTTCGTTAGGTACTTTCGGAGTTATGTGCATTTGAATTGTTTCGTGAAAAAAATTTTTTCCAGTTTTCTTTGAAAACATGTTTAGAATGTTCTCAAAACGTACAAAAATCGCATTCAGAAAAATTTCGGTATGTATGTATGTATGTGTGTATGTATGTATGTATGTATGTCTGTATGTATCCTTATAAGGTAACTCTAAATAACTTATTAAATATGTAAGATGGAGAAAAATGTTAAACATGAAAGTTGTACGGTTTTAAGTAATGCATAACATAGTAATATAAATATGACCTTGAACAGCTTCCTCAAGGACACGTAAAGATCACCTTGTTTGAGAAATGTCTGTGGTTGCTGTAACTATCGCAAATTATCTTTAATAATGATTTCCAAAAATTTCAAATGTCTATAACTCAAGAACTAATTAATCATATTTTAATGAATCATATATACAGGGTGAG
>NW_011954364.1:0-1037 GCF_000949405.1 Vollenhovia emeryi | reverse complement strand
ACACCTAGACACCGAAAACTACGGGGCGCACTGCCTGGACGTCGTCATCGGCGACCTGGGATACGTCGACGTTTTAAAAATTACGCGAAAATTCAGACCCGTGGACTTTGCATTGCAATATCTCTACTCATGGGGCACGTAGAAGAAAAGTAAAAACACTTTTATTATGCAAATCGTACCCAAGTTCGATAGCTTGGGTACGATTAAGCGTAGTCTCAACTTCGTCTGATCAGCCGTTGTTGAGATCCGAGTGAGGGGATGCTGGAATAATTCTGCACTTTTCGAATTTGTTCCTAGAACTGTCAATTCGTGAACACCTTTGTATAATATACAAATTATATGGGTTTTGTGTACGAACCGACAATGTTCCACTAATCAGATTAAATCAGATCATTGAAATAAACTTAGTAATTTAACAAAAAATCTATTCGCTTAAATAAGTTATAATTTACCTAATCTATAACACAGGGACCTAGAGAGACTTTAACGAGTAACGAGGTATAAATACAAAAAAGCTTTTACGTCTCGTGCACCACGCGACCGCGCATCATGGAACGCAAGAAAGCTCCGTACAAAATCGTCGATTATTCCCTAGCGTTTAATATCACACAATCGATCATTTCGAGGTTCTCTCTCGTAATAAAATAATAATAATAATAATTGTGCACAATTATATTCTGATAAATAAACAGTACGAGATATTTAACACTACAAAAGGAGTGATATCACCTAAAAAACTTACCTCTTTAAAAAAAGGTAAAAAAAGCGCCAAGTATAAGCTCCAACGACCGAATATATTTTGTTACTCTATCTTTTTTGCATCTCTACAAAAATATCTTCACTACAAAACTATCTTCTCTACAAAAGTAATGATATCATTAAATGGCGCCAACTAAACTAAATAGTTTTAAACGTGGTGGGGCGATGATTGGAGTGGGGGCATGCCCGCCGGCTGGGCGCCCGCGGACGCCCGTTGCCCGCTGTTTAGACAATTTGCATCTCTACAAAAATATCTTCACTACACAACTATCTTCTAT
>NW_011954363.1:0-1037 GCF_000949405.1 Vollenhovia emeryi | reverse complement strand
ATCGGAAGGACGGGTAGGAATACAGGGGTCCGCCTTCTCCCTCGTATAAAAACTCGGAGGCGGGGACACGGGTAGGGGAGGTGCTTCGGCGCTTACCAACAGGAGTCTGCCTTGCTCCTCGTATAAAAACTCGCAGGCAGGGACACGGGTAGGGGCAGGTGGATCGGCGACCGGTTCTCACTGGGGCGCCACACACTGCCGACAGGGGATGCCACCCCCTGGTACAAAAACCGGTGGCCGGAATGACGGGTAGGAGGATGTGGGGGCGGAGGGGCATCTGCGCCCTAAAGCCCCACATATCCTAACAGGAGTCCACCTTCCTCCTGGATAAACACTCGGAGGTTGGGCCCGGGCCGGGGGGCGAAGTCCTCGGGCTTGTATCGGAGGACCACTCCCTGGCAAAATGGCGTGGCTGGACGGTGGAAGGGTACGACCCTGGGTGGATGGTTCTCCTGGAATATCACGGCGGGTGTTCTCCACGCACCTACCGTGCCGGGAGGACTCGCTCTCCCACTCGCCTGGGGAGGGACCCCTCATGCCCTCGATGTCTGGCCGGGGAGGCTGGCGCGGGGGCGGGGAGTCTGCTCAGTGGTCCGACCCGACCGCCAACACTGGCGTCCGCCTAGTGAGAGTCCACCTCATCTCACTATAATATAACAAAACGGAGGATGGCTTTTATAAGGATGCGATGTAGGTCGCAAAGTGACTTTGGTCACTGGGTTGCCGGGCGAGCGGCGACGATCAAGAGGGGGCTGCTTCTGCGGCCAATTTTGAGGGTGGCATCCCCGGCATTCTGCCGGGGTATACACTATCGATCTCTCCGGAGATGCACCCCCCCGTGGAGCGCCACCTTGTCGTGGTGGGGGGGCTTAGGCGGGCGATCGACCGGGAGCCGTCCGTGTGCCGCTTTTAGGCTCCGGCGGTTCCTTAGGTCGGTCGTCCGCTGACCAAGAGCGCTCCGCTAGACCCTCCGTAACTCATTGCACGCCGGTGTTCCGGCAGAGTTGCGGGGGGTGGCTCTCCTGTCGCTGGGCTGG
>NW_011954362.1:0-1037 GCF_000949405.1 Vollenhovia emeryi | reverse complement strand
AGACCGAACGGACCCGTATTCCGATCCGCGAATCACCGCCGCGAATTATCAGCAGCGCCGCGCGCCAGCAATTTAACTACCAAAGATCACCGCCGAAGCGGACTTATACTTTTAAGCGATTAGGATTAAGTATCGCGAGCGATAGTTTTAAGAGATAGTTGTAAGTGAATAGAGTTAGAATAAACTAGTCTTTACTGAAATTATAAGTCTCATCCTTCACTCTTCGACCAGCCCACCGACCGAACCTTGGAATCTCAAAGCTATCCGTAGCCCAAAAATTCCAACGTTACAACTTTAAAGGAAAATTCCGAAGGGCCCCCGCTCATCACCACTTCCGCACTTGCCCTACAACCTCACAGTATATAAGCGGGCCGTCGGAGCCCCGAATTCGTAGTACGTTTTCCAACGTTCAGCAGGCCGAAGCTCTGCCCGAGAGACAAGCCTCATGAGGGAAAATTACGTAAGAACGGCAAAGCTCTGCCCGACTATACACCGGCATTATTCTCTGCCTATAAAAGAGAGACGGAGTAAGTGAAAGTGCGATAATCGGAGTGAAAGTAAGTGGATTAACATAGTGATACTTAACCGATAATTAATATCCTGCCCGTCGAGGTAATAATTAATTGTTGTACGCGGAATACTCTGTTGCTCGGTAGTGATATTCTGACCCCACCTCCTCGGCGACGAAAACTGTAGTAGGGGTATATAGGGCTTTCTAACCCAGGAGCTCCGAGGGGGGAGGGGGGCGCGGGGCGTACTCCGAGGCGAGGGGGAGTGTGGTGGGGAGGGTACTCCGCGGCGAGGAGACCGCGATCTAGATGCTGACCTGTCATTTTTGACACCTGGATATGGTATGAGTCACGGGGTCAAGCGTCGAAACCTGGCTGATGACTTTCTTATCAAGGTGAACGATGTCGAGGAGTTCCGCGTTTATTATTCCGCAGCGCTTGGCTATCCGCGGGGCGCGGGGAAGGAGATATTCTGCGACGATTCGCGGTGGCGCGGGGAGGTCCGCGGCGTGAGGCAATCCGCGACAC
>NW_011954361.1:0-1037 GCF_000949405.1 Vollenhovia emeryi | reverse complement strand
GCCAACAGTGCGTTCAGACTTTTAGACATGCTTGTGGCATGCGCGGTCACTGCATCAGGAGATGCCGTTTTCGTTGAAGAAACTGCTTCTTTTTCGACACCCTCAGATTTCGACTGATCAGACTGTGCTGTCTGTAAGTGCAGCAACGTGTTATGCTTACGAGAGCACGTTCTGCAACCCCCATATGTGCATTTACTTGAAGAATGCGCGGTCGAACGCAGACAGTTCAGGCAAACTTTACGAGTACGAACCTCTGCTATTCGCTTAGGGATTGGAAGTGCTAAAAATTGAGTGCATTGATACATGAAGTGCGCGCCTTGGCAATATTCACACTTCGCTTTGAAAGCACTATTGCAAGATGCCCTTTGTTTATTTGTATTTGATCGCAAATGGGCAGGTTTCGATGCGGAACTAGCTGATTTATCCGTCGATTCCAGAACTCTACATCGATGCGACAAGAAGTCAAATAATTGCTTCAAGGTGGGCAATTCCGAGCCCTCGAGTGTAGATTGCCATTCACGAGCCGTGTTCGTATCAAATTTAGAACCGACAATATACACTAAGATATCGTCCCACTGGTCTGTCGGACGTTTCAAGGCGCGTAGCGCTTGTACGTGACGCGTAGCGCTATCCGTAATTTGCCGTAATTCGGCGGCGTTTTCCTTATGCATTACTGGGAGATCGACTATTGCTCGGATATGGTTCTGAACTATCGTACGCTTATTATCATATCTTTCTTTTAAAAGTTCCCACGACACGGCGTAGTTGACATCCGAAATTTCGAGCGAGTTAATAACTGCACTCGCGTCTCCCGTAACCGCGGCTCTCAGATACTGTAACTTATGGATATTACTAAGCGATGTGTTCGCATGTATGATCGCGACAAAAGAATCGTGGAAGGGGAACCACTCATCATATGACCCTGAGAATTTAGGTAAATCAAGCTTGGGCAAGCGAAAGCTACACGATGACCCCGAAGCTTGTGTATCGGTTGCTGACGAAGACGGCGTTGCGATAGGAATTGCGCTTGTAACGGG
>NW_011954360.1:0-1037 GCF_000949405.1 Vollenhovia emeryi | reverse complement strand
CTTNGTAAAACTAGCGCCAGATTACGTACAATTTGTAGTATTTGCAGAAATTTATCATTCGCCAGTATAAACCATCCCATACTGCTTGTGCAATTCAACGATCTGTGGTTTGCCATATAGTGTAGCTCTACACATAAACCTACGAATTCATTGATTCGCAGCGATTTGCGCCCTTTGACTTTGTAGGGAAATGGTTCCGTTACCAAATTGACGTGAACGGTAAACAATATACATGCATATAACTTGTCGGAGATCGGGATTGAAGAATGATTTAATCTACAAAGTGATCTGAGAGGTATTTCATTATTTCCTTACAAGTTGATTTCTCCACGCCGAATATATTCTTCAATTCGTCATCAAAAATAATAATTCGTCTATCTTTAGAGTCCTGTAAAAAGTCATTTTCTTGGCAACATGATTTTTGTTAAGTACATGCTAATATATGTAATATATATTTTTTCCTCTAAGATATAGCGAAGGAAATAGTAAAAAGAAAATTTCAAGATATAGGAAATAAGTACATCAAGATTAAATTGATTACAAATAATACTTACATGCTGAAGATTCCTCTCATTGATGATACTCCATAATTTCTGCAGGAGTTTCTGTTGACTCATTCTTTCTGCGCCAACAAGCGCGGCGAGCTCCGGAGACAACCGGGGAGGACCCTTTCTCTTGCCTTTGCTACCACCTCCCTTCTTTGCTGTACTGTCCGGAGCCGTTTTGTTTTTATCCCCGTCCTCGTCGCTATCACTATCGCTTTCCTTACTCGTTCCGGGCTTAGCTACAAAAATAAATTAACACATTTCACGTGAGATTTTTAAGATGGAATCATGCCGGGGAATAAAACTGTTCTGAATACAGTACAAAGAATTAATATCTTATTTTTTTTAGGTGTAACTTTAGGTTGGTACAAGAAAGTAAACTCCGAAAGAATTCCTTTCCGATACGAATTCTTACAGACTATACTCTAAGTACAAAAAGAACTCCTTTCATAACGGAAAAAGAATTCGAATCATAGAACAATCAACGAAAAA
>NW_011954359.1:0-1037 GCF_000949405.1 Vollenhovia emeryi | reverse complement strand
GCCATGTGCAAATTTCTAATTTGCACAATTTACTTTACTTTATTTTATTTTAATGTTTCTATTACAAAACAATGTAAAATTTACCTCGCATATAAACCACTCCTTTGACAGATCTATATTATTCTTATTTATGTTTGTAATCCATTGTTGTTTTCTGTCAACATTCCTTGGCAGGTGATGCATCGAATGGCCTGTTTTCCACGAGTTAGTACATTTCGGCACACAGCAGTAAGGCATCTTGTTTTCCGCAAATAACGTCCATTTTATTAATATCTGTATATTAATTTATTTATGATTAACATTATCTAATGATATTATATTGTGAGGTTACAAAACAATTCACGGATTTTACTCTTTTAATCAATGATATTTTTAACATTTTTATTTTACGTTAAGTTACTATTGATAATATACTAATCTGTATTACAGTGCTCGTGTAATCTCAAAACCGAATATATTTTGTTACTCTATCTTTTTGCAAAAGTATAATCTCTACAAAAATATCTTTACTGCAAAAGTATCTTCTTTACAAAAATAGTATCTCCACAAAAATCTTCTGTACAAAAATATCGTCTCTACAAAAATATCTTCTCTACAAAACTATCTCCTCTACAAAAGTAATGATATCAACAAATTGCGCCAAATAAAACAGCGGATATTTATACAAACTAGTTGCTTTAGCATTAGTTTTTGATTAAAAAATGTTATATTTCTTAAAAAATCAAACTAACGATTTTATTGGAAAAAATAATCGAGTTAATAATAAAACACCGATGAAAAGAATAGCAACTGTTTAGAAATTTAGAAACTCTGTATCTGTTCAGGCGAATTAAGGCGTGTGTCTATGACGCTAGTACTTGGTCCAAGTTTTAATTCCGCGAAATATGTAGCCAATCAATGTAGCTGTTCCACAAAAGCTGCAAGTTGATTGGCTACGCATTCCTCAAAACTAGAACTTGGACCAAGTACTAGCGTCATAGACACACGACTTAATTCGCCTGAACAGATACAGAGTTTCTAAATTTCTAAACAGTTGC
>NW_011954358.1:0-1037 GCF_000949405.1 Vollenhovia emeryi | reverse complement strand
TNGCCCGTCGCTCGTGCTCGCTACCCCCCTCGCCCGTCGCTCGCGCTCACTGCCCCCTCGCTGCCCGCACCGCGCTCCTCGCCGCTCGCGCTCGCTGCCGCGCTCGCCGCCCGCGCCGCGCTCCCCGCCGCACCTAGGTTTTTTCCCACCACGGTGTATCTCGCGCGTCGCTCCACCTCCCGCTCATCGATCGATTTTCTTAAATGCCTCCCGAGTCCGGCCTACCGTCTCCTGCATCCTCATTCGCTTAAACGTATAAATTTCTTTGTCGGTAACTATTGTTACTTTGTACCTCGGTACATGATATTTCTCCTTAGTTTAACCCAATCTACCGCTATTTGCAAAGTGGCTACTTTTGCATCAGACACCCTGTATAGAGGGTGTTAAATTTCAAATGTAACAGGCGGAATATTTCGTAAACAATGCATTTTAGAAAGAAATGTTTCCTACAAAAGTTGTAGGGTTTCAGAGGGAATATAACATAGTAATATTTGTATAACCTTGGGCGGCATCTCCAAAGTCAAGTGGAGGTGAGAACCAATTTTTTAAATGGAAACCCATATTTTTTATTATAACATCTTTTTCCACTAATTAATTTGAACAACTTTTATCTGAAGCATTTTTTTATTTACTTAATATTTTTTAAGATATTCAATAAATATTTGGTAACACTTTCAACATTCAGTTTACGATATTGAAGATTAAATGACGGAACAAAAGGACTCAGAAAAGAAAAAATAAAATAATGAAGTAAATAAGAAATACTTTATTAATAAATTAATAAATCTTCATATAAAAATCAAAGAATTTTTACAAAAAAATTGTAGGAAAAGTAACGGGGAAACCTCTCCGGACCCAACAGGCGGCCTCTAACGAGGCCATCAGGGCGTCCTCACAGAGTTTCCGGAAGGCCCATCACGGTCGCGTCTCCTGGCGACGCACGGAGGAGAGGGCACCGAACTCCACCGTTATGTAACGGTGGTCAGATAGAGTCTCGGTGCCCTCCTCCACCCTCCACCCTGTAATAAGGCGCGCGG
>NW_011954357.1:0-1037 GCF_000949405.1 Vollenhovia emeryi | reverse complement strand
TACGTGGACGTCGAGTTCAAGGCGCACTGCCTGGACGTCGTCATCGGCGACCTGGGATACGTGGACATCCAGTTCAAGGTATTAATACACCTAGACACCGAAAACTACGGTATTAATACACCTAGACTTATTCAAACTTGGCGCGAGACGCTACGTGAGATACGCGACAGCAGCGCCAACGCGACGTTGCGGCAGAAAAGTGAGATGGATTTTGGCCTGGTTGACCACGACGACGCCACGATGACGACGTTTCTTAAAAAAAATTACGTGAAAATTCCGACCCGTGGACTTTGCATTGCAATATCTCTACTCATGGGGCACGTAGGAAAAAAGTAAAAATAGTTTTATTATGTAAATCGTACCCAAGCTGTCGATTAAGCGCAGTCTCAAGTTCGTGGGATCAGCCATTGTTGAGAAAAAAAATCTGAGGGCCCGTCAAGTCGTGTACTCGCGTAAACTTACACGGTCGGTCTCGCGCGCGTGGTACTAGCTTCGCTTACACTTGGCGCGAGACACTACCGTGTCTCGTGATCTTCTGTTTTAGTTTCTTATTTTACTAAACTATCTTAATAGTTCTGAAATTTATTAACTAATGTAAAAAATGGTCTAATTAATTCTAGATTAGAACAATCTTTTTACTTTAATTAATAGGCTTCAGAACTATTAAGATAACTTAGCGAAGTTAAAACAGAAGACGTAAATTATACAAGTTCGAATCTCAGTCATACTTCTTTTAATATTATATTGAATATCCATCATCATCCACGAACAACAATATACATATGTAATACAAACAATACACAACATACGAATTAATTTTCTTAAAACCTATTTCTTATCTTTCCTTCTTCATGGATAGCAAGAAATCAGAAATAAAAACTTGCATCTTTTATTGAAGGAAGACATTTATTAATCGTACCTTCAAATAAACATTTTTTATCCAGATCGTACCTTAAAATTAACATTTTTATCCAGATCGTACCTTAAAATTAACATTTTTATCCATATCGTGCCTTAAAATTAACATTTTTATCCCG
>NW_011954356.1:0-1037 GCF_000949405.1 Vollenhovia emeryi | reverse complement strand
TCCTTAAACAGATATCACACTGATATCACTGTGATGTCGCTGTGCTATGTGGGGTAATACATCAAGAGAATACTCTTTTTATTATTTTTATATTCTTTATTTATTAACCTGTATGATTTTTATGTATGTTACGAATATATTTAAAATTAAATTATATATGTCCTGTTTAGCAAAAGTGTGTTTGCTGCATTTTTCTGAGGACTTGTTTTATCAGAGAGATCATGAAGGTTAGAAAGAGAAACTCTGATGCATTACAGAGTGCATGAAACAAGGATGGATTATAGCATACCAACTTTTCGACACTAAATATTTTATTTTTCACAGTTGGTAACCCTGGGAATCTATAGCCACAAAAGAGACGGAGAGCGCAGATATTTAGAGAGAGACACCGTCGAACTGAGCACACCATGTTATCCCTTCCACCATGGTGACGACGCTAAAGCCTATCACACAGGGGGTGCGTTCCGATTTACGCATAAAGCGCGTAGAGTACATAGAAAGTCGTTCCGAATCATAGACTTATATACATATATAGACCCAGCGTTCTGTGAGTGGAGTTGTCCGCATCTTCTAAAGGACAGAACGATATAGAGGTAGGTGCTGTCTCCGTCACTCCGCCGGTCTGGAGGGGGAACGTCGAGGGGAACTAAGGGTGCCGTCCCATGGCGCGTATCGCGATACGCGCGTATCAGGCGTATCGAACTCTACGACCAATCACAGACAATCCCTTAGAACATATAGACATGGAAGAGGAATGCCTATTGTTCTCGAGAGAAAAATATGTTCGGAGGAAGTGAGAAAGAAAATCGTAGTGCCTCTCTCTCGTGAGTTACTGCTCGAAAGTGCGCATGCGCGCTATTTGCTGCACACAAGCATCGGTGTGTGTGTGTGAGTTGGCGCGCATGCGCACTTTCGAGCAGTAACTCACGAGAGAGAGGTACGATTTTCTTTCTCGCTTCCTCCACTACGATTTTCTTTCTCGCTTCCTCCGGACACATTTCAAGTCCCTATTCCTCTTCCATGTCTATATGTTCTAA
>NW_011954355.1:0-1037 GCF_000949405.1 Vollenhovia emeryi | reverse complement strand
ACCACTCAAAAAACGAAGTTTCAGGAAAACTTCAGGCCCCCACCTGCGAGATACAGGCAGGTGGGGCAATATCAAAGACGTCCAACAATAAGATTCAAATCGAACAATGCGCGATCCAGTCAGGGGACCTCGAAGACTTCGAGTCGTTCGAAAAGTCAGACGTCAACGAAGAAATAACTGAGGTAAAGACAATAGCGGGGCGTCTTAAATTATTTATAAATAATTGGGACGAAGTAACCACTGATGAGAAGATACTTCAATGGTTAGAGGGGTATAGAATCCCTTTCAAGAAACCGCCCATACAGAAAAGACCTCCGAAAGAGCCCAACTGGTCATCAGAAGAATCCCAAAAAATTAAGACCGAACTTAAAAAATTGTTATCCAAGCGCGTGGTGGAAGAATGTGAAGAATGTGACGGACAGTTTATTTCATCGTACTTTCTAGTCCCAAAGCCCGATGGTTCCAGCAGATTTATTGTTAATTTAAAAAATCTAAATAAATTTATTAATCCACCTCATTTTAAGATGGAGGATATAAGATCTGCAAAAGCCTTGTTAAGCCAGGGAGACTATATGGCGTCATTAGATTTGAAGGACGCATACTATCTCTTACCAATACAAGAAGAGTTCCGCAAATATATACGTTTCAGATTCCATCAGAGGTTGTTTCAGTTTACATGCTTACCATTCGGACTATGTACTAGTCCTTATGTGTACACTAAGATTATGAAACCAATAATGAATAAATTAAGATCATTGGGAATACTCACCATAATCTACATTGACGATCTACTCTTTATTAGGAACTCCTCGAGCCAGTGCTCAAATGATGTACAAGTGGCAATAAAGCTGTTGGAGCAGCTGGGCTTTGTGATAAACTATAGAAAGAGCTGCCTAACACCCAGTCAGAGATGCAAATACCTAGGATTTATAATAAATTCGGTAGAATATGTCCTAGAATTAACGCAGGGAAAAAAGTCACAAATAATTAGGCTCTGTAAATCCTTCGAAGAAGGAAAGTGCTATAAAATTAGAGAG
>NW_011954354.1:0-1036 GCF_000949405.1 Vollenhovia emeryi | reverse complement strand
AGAGGGAGAGGGAGAGGGAGAGGGAGAGGGAGAGGGAGAGGGAGAGGGAGAGGGAGAGAGAGAGAGAGAGAGAGAGAGAGAGAGAGAGAGAGAGAGAGAGAGAGAGAGAGAGAGAGAGAGACTGATATACTGCAATGTTATTTGGTGTACACAAGGTTTTCGTATAGGTTTTATTTTTTTATCGATGATTTTCGATTTTCGATGTATCGTTGTAAGTATTTTGATAGAACATTCGACAGATGTTACATTTGTCTAACTGATTCCTTATATATATTTTGAGTATTAATATCAGTTTATTTGGGAGACGTTGGGAGACCAAAGATTTTGAAGAGAGTGAAGATTTAAAAAAATGTAAGTTTTATTTCTAAAAAATTTTATAATATTAAAATTATCTTTAAATCATTGCCTCAAAAAAATTTCTAAATTACAGTACTTGACGATGACATGGATTTTTTATTGAATGCTGCCTATGATCAATACGAACGTAAGAAACTCCATGAAAAAGTCGAAACACAACCCCTAATATGCAAAAGAGCAAAGCGAAAGCGTAAATCGGCTAGTGATAACAACGAACCTAAGATCAGCAACTATAACTAAATTAAATTAAGAAATGTATTCATTATTGATACTATATCAATAAATTGTATTATTATGAAAAATTAAAACTTAATTCTTGTACCAAAAATTTGGCTATGTAAGTTTATCATTGAGGTCAATTGTAATTAAATATCACGTTAACCTTTAAGGGGCGTTTCATTTATTAGGTTTTAAAATATCGTGGGGTATAAACGGAAATTACGTTTGGAGAAGTAATTAAAATTAAAATATTCAAATAATTAAATTAATAATATTTATTCGTCCTGTAATGCGCATTCCATATATATTTGAAAAAAAAATGCTCTCTCCCTAATAAATGAAACGCCCCTTAAAGGTTAACGTGATATTTAATTACAATTGACCTCAATGATAAACTTACATAGCCAAATATTTTGTACAAGAATTAAGTTTTAATTTTTCATAATAATACAATTTATTG
>NW_011954353.1:0-1036 GCF_000949405.1 Vollenhovia emeryi | reverse complement strand
ACCCAACAGTCGAGAGATGTCACTGCCAAACATCTGTCAGATTGTCGGTGGCAACATGGCAACAAGCCGGCGATAATCGCGTCCAGCTGATCGCATCAGTGAGACTGGATCCACATGGAGCGTAACCGTAACCTGCGTATTACCAATCACAGAACTATTTCAACGGAATTATTGAAACGGTTCTATCAGAAAGACCCTGTGATTGGTTATACGCAGGTTATACGCAGGTTACGCAAGTTACGCTTCATGTGACTCCAGCCTGACGCGAGCATGGTGCGACGCGAGTTTCGCAATACATAACAAACGTGAGTGCGAGTGTGACAGAAGAGTGAAACATGAAATAACGTGTTAGTCTTTCCCGTCTTTCCGCAAGAAATATGCGCACGTTCATTATTTATCGTGAGACTTTCGCGCCACGCTGAGCTCGCATCTCTGAGGGTGACGTCCCATGGAGCGGAATACGCGGAAGCAGAATCAGCGGATCGCCCGACGGTAGTGACAAGATGAAAAAATGTCAGATGCGTCAATTATGTGATGGTACTAGTAAAATAAATATTAGGTGCGTCTAATTCCTTACGGTACTGACAAAATGTAAAATATGTCATATGCGTCAATTCCGACGGTAGTGACAAGATGAAAAAATGTCAGATGCATCAATTATGTGATGATGGTACTAGTAAAATAAATACTAGATGCGTCTTATTTCTGACGGTACTGACAAAATGTAAAATATGTCGTATGCGTCAATTCCAACGGTAGTGACAAGATGAAAAATGTCAGATGCGTCAATTATGTGATGGTACTAGTAAAATAAAAACTAGATGCGTCTAATTCCTGACGGTACTGACAAAATGTAACATATGTCATACGCATCCATTTCGACGGTAGTGACAAGATGAAAATGTCAGATGCATCAATTATGTGATGGTACTAGTAAAATAAATACTAAATGCGTCTTATTTCTGACGGTACTGACAAAATGTAAAATATGTCATATGCGTCAATTCCAACGGTAGTGACAAGATGAAAAACTGTC
>NW_011954352.1:0-1036 GCF_000949405.1 Vollenhovia emeryi | reverse complement strand
GTTCCTACGATTTTTTTTCGCAAATCACAGCTCATTGAAGTAACCCTTGTGTTTTCGACAATAACCGACGATATCTCCGTTAAAAATCATCGTAGCAAGATCGTTTTTTTTAAATTAAAGCTTGCGCTTTCAGCTTCAAAAACTAGTCACCAGATTTTTCCTCGAATGCATCTGCGCTGCTGTAACTTTTAAAATGTAAGGACATGTTTCTACCTAAAAAGTAACCAACTTTGGCCAGGTGCTCGGGCGTAGGAAATTTTTCCTCACTAATTCTGCTCGAAGTATCAAAAAGTGTGTACTTTTCTCTTCAATTAAAAAAAAAAGAAGTTACTGCGATTTTTTTCGCCAAGTTACAGCTTTTTGAAGTAACCCTTGTATTTTTGTTCATTACCGTCAACATCAGCGTAACGGTACCACGCAATAAGTGTCTAATAAAATAATAGATTAGTCAGAACTAATATTTATCTTGTCACGTTTCTTTATATTTTATAGTTTAAGCTTAAGCAAGTATATAATTACTCATCAATTTTCGTTTCCTCTTTTGGTGAAGAATCTTTGTCTGACTGTTTTTCAGTATTAAGTTTGGTGCTTGCGACTCATCTTTAGGAATATTAGTGTATATACCAACAACAAAATTTACTGTAACGTCCCCGTCCCCCCTTCCCCCACCCCCCTCCAATAACGCAAAAAATCGCTAATTTTGCCTAATATTTTTTTCTCAAACTCTGTCTAATGAAAAATTATTTAAAAAATTGAGAGTATCTAAACATAATAGAACTGCATTAATATCAATTTTTTAATTTTGAGGAAACCTAACTTTCTAACTTTAAAAAATCCTACAGGTTAACAATTGCAATATTTTCGAACTTGAGAGGGCTTTATCCCCAATTTTTTTTTGTAAGAAGATTTTTCGGTAATTTTAATTTCACAATTTTTTCAGATTTTTTGGAATGGTGCTCCACCCCTAAATTGTCGAAAAAACCGTATTTTTAGTGATTTTTTTGGTTATTTTTGCCCTTAAAAAAAATTTACAGCT
>NW_011954350.1:0-1036 GCF_000949405.1 Vollenhovia emeryi | reverse complement strand
AAGAAAGTATAGTTAAATTTACTATTATTGTACTTGCACCTACTATATAAAACTAGTTAATTTAGTTACTATTCACCATCTTAATATTTTACCAGAATAATGGTTAAAAGCTTCATAAATAATAGTAAAATTTTTATGCTGGTTGGCATCACTATGGCTATGTGGTTGTTATTACTAATATTATAGTGATAATTACTATAAAAATGATATTCCTGACTATAATTATTTTACTATGCAATTATAGTCGCAAATACTACGTACTTTTCTCTCTGTGTACAAAGTCAACAATCCTCACTCTCACACCACACGTCCGCTTTTGCGAAGCGCGTGCGTTGCGCCGCGGTTTCTACAATTTCGCTGCATTCGATGCATCCATCTACCCTGCCGCCAGACAACGCACCGATGCAAGTCGAGATGCGAGTCGATTTCACTGATTTCAAGACCCGCCTAGGTACATCCGACGAGAAACGCTCGGGATTTGCGTTTCGCACGCGATCCGCGCGCGGTTCTTACGCAATGTGCGAAAGATTTTAAAAACCGTTCGACGCTACGTTTTGTCAAGAACTGACGCGTGAAATCGGCAATTTTGAAGGAAAGAAAGAAACTGGAAAAGGACAAGATTATTTTAACGTCAATATAGAACTGTAAAACATTTTATTGTTCCTGTGTATGACAACGTGACATTTTGAAGAGCTTTATGAGAGTTTTTGGAAACCATACATTCTCCTACACTGAGAGAAAAAATAGTCATTTTTACAAAAAAAATAGTCATTTTTGGAGCCAACCATATTTTTTATAATTCCTCCAACGTAAATTATGGTTGACCTAACAATGTGATAGTTCTCATAACCACAATATTGGTTGTCATAAACCAAAATATGGTTGGCTCCAAAAATGACTATTTTTTTTTCTCTCAGTGTAGTAAAATGTATGGTAAAATTTCAAAAAACTCATACAATTCTTCGAAATGCCATGTTGTCCCACGATTACATGATTTTCGGGATAAATTTTACGGAAACATTTTCTCCCTGTACAC
>NW_011954349.1:0-1036 GCF_000949405.1 Vollenhovia emeryi | reverse complement strand
ATGGCTATACTATACGTGAAGTGAGCCAGCGCGCATGACCACAAGGGTCCCGTAGCTTGAGTAGCCAATGAATATCGAGAAAGACTGCGCGCGCAACAATGGCGGGCGCGCGTAAATACGAACGCAGCAGCAGTTAAAAGACTACGGCATATTTCGGGTTTCGGGCCGATTTCTGTAACGACACCTAATAGCTACTATTCCCCACAATAGCTGCTTTTCTTTTACACTCAAGTGATACTGAGTCACTCAGTTATGTGAGTATTTTATTGTCAGATATGACATCATTAATGTGAGTCTATTTATAAACTCACTAAAGCACACGGTCTTGATCGTGTGCAAAAACTTAGTTAAATCTGGTTGAATCTCACTTCTCAAGAATCAAAAGGAACATGCATTCAACTGAGTTATAACGTCACAAGTGAGATTTATCTGAGTTTTCATGTAAAAGGAAAGCAACTTATATATCCACTACCGTTCGAGACTTGACCGAGTCGGCGATCATTGCGTCTGACGCTTCAGAAGAGAATTCCCATTTCAGAAATATATTTATCCGCCAAACAGTCCATTAACAAAATATATATTAATTAATAATAGAAAATTTTTAATAATAGAGAATATATTATTAATTTTTAATAATAGAAAATTATTAATAATAGAAAATTTAGTATTAAATTTTTTATAACGGAATAAAAATTATTTAGGAAGAAAGACGTTTTAATGACAGTTTAGCGGATTGTATAAAATATTTAGTCTATATTTTAGTAATACGAGGTGTGGCAATTAAGTTCCGGGAATTTGTCAATAAAACACAAGCAAATTAAGTTACAAGCAAAATTTTATTATCGACCTTCGCAATATATTGCGATATATTGCAATATATTGCGAAAGTCGATAATAAAATTTTGCTTGTAACTTAATTTGCTTGTATTTTATTGACAAATTCCCGGAACTTAATTGCCACACCTCGTATTTTAAATAAATATTTTCCCAAATAGCACAAAAACGTTCCATTAACATTCTAAGAATATACGCCAAG
>NW_011954348.1:0-1036 GCF_000949405.1 Vollenhovia emeryi | reverse complement strand
CTCCAAGATGGCGGACGAGTCAGCTCACCTTTATCCAGTAGCTCTATTTGTCGCGGTTACGTCTCAGATGGAAAAAAATGTTAAACATGAAAGTTGTACGGTTTCAAGTACTGCATTACATAGTAATATAAATATGACCTTGAACAGCTTCCTCAAGGTCACGTAAAGATCACCCTGAAATTTTTAAAAGGAAACCCGTTTTTTAAAAGCATATTCTTATAGCTTATCTCAAGATCTTTCCAAAACAATATAATACATTATATTTTCGTTAGGTACATGCGGAGTTATGTGCTTTTGAAAGTTACAATTTCAAAAGACTCATCTGAAATATGAATGTAAACCGCGGTACTTTGTCGCGGTTACGTCTCCTCTTAGCTAACAGTTATTAGGCCCACTGTTGGGGCACAGCAGCCTATTCTCAGCGTACAGATGCTGAGTTTTATATGGCGCACTGCAGCCTTCTTTCGGGCTTTATTTAGTTTTTTTGAAATTAATATGTACTTTTATATGTGTGTATGTGTGTATGTATGTATGTCTGTATGTATCCTTATAAGGTAACTCTAAATAACTTTTTAAATATGTAAGATGGAAAAAATGTTAAACATGAAAGTTGTACGGTTTCAAGTAATGCATTACATATTGAATTGTTTTTGAGAAATGTCTGTGGTTGCTGTAACTATCGCAAATTATCTTTAATAATGATTTCCAAAACTTTCAAATGTCGATAACTCAAGAACTAATTAATCATATTTTAATGAATCATACAGGGTGGGGAAAAAGTACCGGACCGGTGAAATATCTCGACAAATATAGGAGATACGGAAAAATGTTTCAGACAAAAGTTGTACGGTTTTAAAAGGGCTATATAACGGTAAAATAAATTTTCGAAAAAAATTAATTTTTTATGGTTATATGGAAGTCGCCGTCATTTTTTTAAATGGAACTCCCTATTGTTTATTATACTATTTTATTCTACTAATTAATATGAACAACTTTTGTCTGAAACATTTTTTGATTTGCCTAAAACTTTTTGAGA
>NW_011954347.1:0-1036 GCF_000949405.1 Vollenhovia emeryi | reverse complement strand
GTATAAGTCGGTAACGTCAGTCACGTCAGCCGCGCTCGCGAGCGCCACGTGCGGCAGAAATATGAAATGGAAATCTGGTGGTTGACGACGACGACGACGACGTGGACGACGTTTCTTAAACGCGAATTCATAACTGCGGACTTTGCATTGCAAGCAATATCTCCACACACGGGGCACGTAGGAGAAAAGTAAAAACACTTTTATTATACAAATCGTACCCAAGCTATCGATTAAGCGCAGTCTCAAGTTCGTCGGATCAGCCGTTGTTGAGATCCGAATATCTGAGGGCCCGTCAACTCATGTACTCGCGTAAACTTACACGGTGGTGTCGCGCGCGTGGTTAGGCTTGTCGCTTATACTTAGTCGCTTATACTTGGCGCGAGACACTACCGTGTCTCGTGATCAGATTAAAAAGTTTGAACATTCAAACGTTATCTCAATCAACGTATATTGCATTGAGAATAAGGAAATCTTACCGATACAGCTTACCACCCGGAAGAAGGAAAAGCACGTCAATTTGCTATACGTTCAGGGAGACGATGATGTGGGCCATTTTGCGTGGATAAAAAATATGTCCCGCCTCATAAGCACGCAGTTGACTAAGCACAATGGAAAAAAATATTTCTGTGATCGGTATGTATAATTTTTACATAATAATAATTTTTAAATTACATAATAAGTTATGAATAATATAAAAAAATATTTTTCCAGATGCTTGCATTACTTCAGTTCGAGTCAAAGGTTGGAAGCTCACATTGTGGACTGTGGAGAGATGAACGACTGCGCGATCAGATTACCGAGTGAGGACGACAAGTGGCTGACCTTCAAAAATTACAACAGTAAGGAACGTGTACCGTTTGTCGTATACGCCGACTTGGAGACCCGTGTGAAGCTAGCACCCCCACCACTAAAAAAATAACTTTAGTCTACGGCATAATTAAGTGCTAATTTTGTGCTAATTTGTTGCTCTAGTTTCGAATTTTGTGCTCCTACCCATCCGCAGGAAATTAATAGCAAAAGTGGGGGTGCTGGCTCC
>NW_011954346.1:0-1036 GCF_000949405.1 Vollenhovia emeryi | reverse complement strand
TCTCTTTCCTCCAACTAAAAAAACGAGGCCTAGCACTTAGTACATAAGTAACCCCCTTTCAACTAGAAGATTCATTTAATCCGCGATTAACCCGATAAAACTCCACGGTTACAGTGGACCAAGACCTCGCGCTCGCCGAACTAGACGGGGGGTTGGAGCAAATCCATCAATTCGCCCAACAGCTCTTACGCGAAATAGAAGCGGACATCCAAGCGCCTAGGTTTTTAGATTTCTCTCCCCCTGCATATGACCGCCTTCCTCCCTCTCCTCCTACCACGACCGACTCTCTATCTCCTTCTTATTCCCCTGTACTTTCTCCCGTCAACTTTATTCCCCATTCCCCCTCTAATTCAGACTCCAGCGTGGAGTTCCATGGTGAGATCTCCGACGTGGAATTTCTCGAGGAAATTCTCTTCGTCCCTTCCCCAGGGAATTCTACGTCTGACGTGGAAATCCTGTCTCCGCCATCACCCACCAATTCCACGTCTAGCGTGGAATTCCTCCTAGAAGATTTCCCTCCCGAACCTCCAACTGCCAATACCTCTCCCGTGGAATTTCTCGGAGAACTCCTTCCCCTTTCTCCAATTAACAATCCCTTCCCCGATATCTCTCCACTCTCGCCCACCAGTTCCACATCCGGTGTGGAATTTATAATAGAGATGTAATCTTAGACTCTGTAGCAAGACACATTATTAGTATACATATAATATATATATATATATATTTTTGTACATATATATATAAATAAAGTCTAAATATTATAAAAAGAACTACCAATCAATTAAAAATCCCCTCCGATTTCCTTCCCGCTAATTTAAGGATTGCACCGGGTCCGTCCCCGGGTAAAGAGATTAAATTCTCTGACCCAAAAGAGGACCCACGGGCGTGTAGGAGCTCGAAGGGCGTCATAGCGAGCTTTGGCTCACTGACCCACTTCGAGCCCTTTAATAGATACGCCCGACTCTCGACGCGCATCTGTTGGAGCGTGCCGAGAGAAAAATAGTGTTCTCTGTGCGGCGTCCTTCCGCATAGTCAG
>NW_011954345.1:0-1035 GCF_000949405.1 Vollenhovia emeryi | reverse complement strand
AAATGCATCATTAACTGGTAATCTGTTTCTAATTTCTACGGCTGCAGTAACATAAAATTGCAAACAGTTTTGTCGTATTATTGTTACAACATCTGCATGTTCTTCTTTCGTTAACTCTTGGAGGTATTCATCGCATTCAGATCCTAAAGTTATATCAAACAAAGATTTGTGATTCTCTTCATCATTAAATGAAACATTTGTAAGTACATGTTTCATTAATTCTGGTTTCATAAAATTTTGAGAAATTTGTGTAAGGAAATTTACAGATTTAGGTTGTAACAAATGAATCCTTGTTTCAATAGCTTGGAAGAAAGCATTGAATGAATTAAAATAATTTTAAACATACTTTAGAAATAAAAAATATGCTTTTGTATCTACATTTTCCATTAAAGACAACAAATATTCTCCGGATTTAGTTTTTTCGCTCATAACCATATCAAGAAGGAAATATTTTATTGTACTCCATGATTCTAAAAGTCTGTCAACACATGAAAAATATGAAAGCCATCGAGTATCGGACATTTTCAAAATTTTATGTTTGATATCTTGAAAAGACTCACAGAAATCATTAAAAATTGCTGAACGCTTTGGACTACTATTAATATAATTGGTAATTTTTCTAATAAATTCTTCACAAAAATCTGGCATTTTAACGCATGCAGTGTGCGCAGCCAATGCGGCGGAATAGCAAGGACATGAAAATGTTAGTATATTTTTGCATTTTGCTTCACATTTCTTCTTAAAAGATACATGTTTTCCTGTCATTACAGACGCATTATCACATGATAGGGCAAGAATATTTAAAAATGGAATTTGAAGATTACACATTTCAGTTTCAAAAGCATTAAATAATTTTTCCGCACTAGAATCTCTTGCATCTATGTTTATTAACTTTACCAATTGCAACCGAATATCTAAAGTTTTAGAATCTGCATATCTAACAAGAAACGTCATCCATTTTTCATTACTAATGTCTGATGTTTCGTCAACAAAAATAGAAAATTTTGTGTTCTGGATGTCATTAACTACGCGTTC
>NW_011954344.1:0-1035 GCF_000949405.1 Vollenhovia emeryi | reverse complement strand
ATTGTGAATTTTTAACATTGTACTAGAAAATTGGTATCCAATATTTTAGCGGCGCATTTACAATTATTATATGACTAAGTATCAATATAATTAATTATCTCTCCGTATGCATAAGTTCAATATGCGTATTTATTATCTTACCAACGTTTTGTAAGAAAAATATATGAATATCTTTAGCACTTCGAGGCCATTTTCTTTTTTTTTGACAGTTCTAGGAGCAAATTCGAAAAGTGCAGAATCATTCCAGCATCCCCTCACTGACTCGGATCTCAACAACGGCTGATCAGACGAAATTGAGACTACGCTTAATCGTACCCAAGCTATCGAACTTAGGTACGATTTGTATAATAAAATTGTTTTTACTTTTCTTTTACGTGCCCCATAAGTAGAGATATTGCAATGCAAAGTCCACGGGTCTGAATTTTCGCGTAATTTTTAATGGATGTCCACGTGTCCCAGGTCGCCGATGACGACGTCCACATAGTGCGCTCCGTAGTTTTCGGTGTCTAGGTGTATGAATACCTTGAACTGGATGTCCACGTATCCTAGATCGCCGATGACGACGTCCACATAGTGCGCTCCGTAGTTTTCGGTGTCTAGGTGTATCAATACCTTGAATTCGATGTCCACGTGTCCCAGGTTTGAATAACGGTAATGAAAGCTCCGATGAAGATGTAATCGAAGCCAGTCCTACGGCTACGCAAATGAGTCGTGCATCAAAAATCAAAGAATATCTAAAGCTGAAGAGAAAAATTCCTGCTGTAAAACGTTTAGATTATCAATTATGTCCTTCGCCTAATCATACTTCAACGCAAAATATAAACGACATAAATAATTTCCATTTGAATGACACAGAAAACGAGTCACCTAAAAAAAGATGTTAGTGGATAAGTTTAATATGTAAATATTACTTAACAATTGTGGTAATGTAAATAGCTTTTATACAGGGTGTTAATTAAATAGCGCCCACTAATAGTATAGCGTTATTCCTGACTAAAAATTGAGTCGAAAAGTCCTGAACCATTTTTTTCTACA
>NW_011954343.1:0-1035 GCF_000949405.1 Vollenhovia emeryi | reverse complement strand
CAGACACGCCAGATAGGCCATTCGAAAAATGTGCCTTAGATATAGTAGGACCGTTGACAACGACTACACAGGGAAACAAATACTTACTGACGTTTCAAGACAGTCTAACGAAATTTAGTAAGGCAATCCCCATACCGAATCAGGAAGCAGTCACGGTCGCAAAAATGTTCGTAACGAGAATAATCCTAGAACACGGCATACCCGAAAAGGTACTGACCGACCAAGGTACCAACTTCCTAAGCGACGTATTCAAGAGTACGTGCAAGTTATTAAAAATAAAAAAGATCCAGACGACGGCTTACCACCCTGAAAGCAATGGAGCTCTGGAAAGATCGCATCGCACTATCGCAGAGTACCTGCGACACTACATAGACGAGGATCAAAGTGATTGGGATGAATGGATCCCGTACGCAATGTTTACATATAACACGACGCCGCATAGCGCGACAGGATACACTCCGCACGAACTGATATACGGGCACCAAGCGATTCTACCTACGGCCCTGACTCAACCGCCGCGACCGACATACTCATACGACGACTACGCGCAAGAATTACGCGAGAGAATGCGAGCAACGCAACAGGCGGCGAAGGAACGAGTAATAATCGAGAAAGAAAAAGCAAAAGCTCAATACGACAAACGAACTAAAAAAGTAGAGTTAACGCAGGGGAAAAGGTACTCCTACACGACGAAACCGTAAGGAGAGGACGCTCAAAGAAACTAGATTCTAAATGGCTAGGTCCGTACGTAATAACAGAAAAGCACTCGGAAGTAAATTACACAATAAAAAAGGGACGAAGCCTACGAGTGCACATAAACCGCCTAAAACCCTTTGTAGATTATTAGTCGCAACAGAACGACAAACAAGGGGGGAAGGGACAGGAATAAAAGATAGAAGATAGGATAAATGAACAAAATAAAAACTGCCTAATAGTCAAGAAACGCGAGCTAGAAACATGTACGTGAACCGAGTAAAATTATGTATGCGATCAAGCATTTCTGTCATAATGTGAACGTAGACGCACCATGCGAAG
>NW_011954342.1:0-1035 GCF_000949405.1 Vollenhovia emeryi | reverse complement strand
TTAAAGATTTGCTTTTCTTTGTGAAGATTAAGACCAAACAATCCGTCAGTTCCACGGTATTTATGGTGAGTTCAAACTCTCCGTGCCTTGATAATGTGTGTGCGTGAGTGCGTGCGTGCGTGTGTGTGTGTGTGCGCGCGCGCGCGTGTGTGTATGTGTATGCGCGTTCTTGTTGGTATATTTATTATTACACAATAAATGCTTTGAAAGATATTATTTATTCTTTATTATTTTATTATTCACTGCAAAACCACATATTATAAATACATGTAATATCTACCACGTTCAGCTTGCCCCAGGACCACGGCGAGGACGTAGTGGTGGATGGTCCCATTTTTATTTTTTATATTTTTGTTTTTAAATTTTCATCTTCGTTTTTCATAAATTTTTTACTTTTTGTGATTTTCACATTTTTATTATTAAAAAGTGAAAGTATTAAATTTACTTGTACGGAAAAATAATGCTGTCTGTTGCTGGTGAAAATTCTTTTATCATCAACTTTTTTCCATCAAGTGGAATGAATGCGTGACATTTTTGGATACTGGGAATGGCCGGTGCAGCTTTAAATCGTTTGTTAAGATGCGCGATCATTTTTTATGCGCTTGTTTACTATAAAAGTGTATGATTTTCATCAGCAAACGACAGCATTATTTTTCCGTACAAGTAAATTTAATACTTTCACTTTTTAATAATAAAAATGTAAAAATCACAAAAATTAAAAAATTTATAAAAACCGAAGATGAAAATTTAAAAACAAAAATATAAAAAAATAAAAATGGGACCATCCACCACTACGTCCTCGCCGTGGTCCTGGGGCAAGCTGAACGTGGTAGATATTACATGTATTATAATATGTGGTTTTGCAGTGAATAATAAAATAATAAAGAATAAATAATATCTTTCAAAGCATTTATCGTGTAATAATAAATATAGCAACAAGAACGCGCATACACACACACACACACACACACACACACACGCACACACACACACACGCACGCACGCACGCACGCACGCACGCACGCACGCACGCAC
>NW_011954341.1:0-1035 GCF_000949405.1 Vollenhovia emeryi | reverse complement strand
TTACCAATCATATCATACCAAAAAACCTTTATTGTCATTGAGAAGGACCACGTGTGTTGGTCGAAACGTTTGACTTTGATTATTCCTAATAAATAACATATATAATAGTGTTTTATCCGCACTCAACATCTAGCGTTTGGCTCTTATTGCCCCTTTTGCATTAAGCATTTTAATTAATTTGTATTGAAAGTTGCATATGTCGGATAAATAATCATTGTACAGTGTTGACCCCTGCCCCTCCCTCTGCCTCTTTCTCTGCCCCAGCCTCTGGCCCTGCCTCTGGCCATGCCTCTGTTCCAGCCGCTGCCCCTGCCTCTGCCCCTGCTGCTGCCGCCCCTGCCTCTGCCCCTGCTGCTGCTCCTGCCTCTGCTTCCGTCATTATTTTGCAGGGTCTTTATTTCTTCCGGCAACTTCCGCATCTCTTGTTGCAGCTTCTGCAGTTGTTTTTTCTTATCTGCAGAATTCTGCTGTCCAGGAGGCGGCTGATGCTGCTCCTGCTGATGCTGCTCCTGCTCTTGCTGCTTCCGCTGCTCTTGCTGCTTCCGCTGCTCTTGCTGCTTCCGCTGCTCTTGCTGCTTCTGCTGTTCTTCCTGGTCTGTTGGCCCTTCCTCCAGTTGGCCTTCCTCCAGCGAATTAGTCGCTTCTAAAATTGCAGCAAGAAGACATTTTTTCGTTGTCTATATTTTTTACGTGAACGTTGCAGTGCTACTCTCTCTCTGGCGTCTACATGATACAATAGTGCTCATTTCTACCATGTATTGAACATTATTTCAAAAGTATATTATAATTTAAGAAACGAACGATAATTAACGAGATTATATCAAGTCATTAGCCATCAAATATAATATTAAAAATATAATATTGAATAGTACAAAATTTAGGTAAATATACAGGGTGAGTTATAACATTTGTGCCAGAGCTCGTGAGAAGGTAGAACGGATCGAGATGAACAGAAAAGTCCTGAACCATTTGCAATTTTCGCAATAGTTAACGAGTAATAAATTATCGAAAATCGTCGTCTTTGCCCTGCCCACT
>NW_011954340.1:0-1038 GCF_000949405.1 Vollenhovia emeryi | reverse complement strand
CCCAGATAGCACATGGACGTCCACAGGATGTCCGATGGACGGCCGCATCTGGACATTCGGACGTCCAAAGTACGTCCATTTAAGGCCCGTAGGATGTCCATTGGACGCCCATGGGATGTCCAAATGACACTGCTTTAGAGATCCATAGGACGTCCAAAATACATCCAACTTTGGATCTATTTTGGATCTGTTTTGGACCTATAACGGACGTGTTTTTGACAAATGTGTACCTATATTTTGGATAGAATTTTTAATAATTAAATATTAATTAACTGTGGCGGTCGCAATACGCGATCCGGCACAAAATGGCAATCGGCACTGCGCGACACGCGCGCGGGCGCCAGATTCTGAGTAGTTCGGCCAAAAACTCGGAAGCAAAATCCAGTCTCGTAGGGTATAAAAGGAGGCCCGCTTAACCCACTGGAATATTTGCCCTTTTATCCTCGTATAAAGTTCGAAATCTGTGGTAGACACTGTACAAGGTGTCTACCATAGATTTCGAACTTTATACGAGGATAAAAGGGCAAGTATTCCAGTGGGTTAAGCGGGCCTCCTTTTATACCCTACGAGACTGGATTTTGCTCCCGAGTTTTTGGCCGCCACCATGCGCGGCCTAGTGGCGGTCGGCGAACTACTCGGAAGCTGGCGCTCGCGCGCCCGCGCGCGTGTCGCGCAGTGCCGGATTGCCATTTTGTGCCGGATCACGTATTGCGACCGCCACATAACCAATTTATTTCATTGTATTTATATCTTGTCATACTTAGTATATTATATATTTATATTAAAGATATATTTATATTATATACAGGGTGTCCTAAAACCACCGGAGGTCCTCTTAATGACAGATTCCTTAGAACATTTCCAGACGAAAATCCTAATACAAAAGTGTCGAGGCTATAATAGTTTTTAAATTAGAAGCGATTATTTTCCACAAATGATAGGGCTGAAATTTCGCGCGTTCAGGAACGGCGAAATGACAAGTGATATAAAAAGAACGATATTCATAGGAGCACTTATATCACTTGTCATTTCGCCGTT
>NW_011954339.1:0-1035 GCF_000949405.1 Vollenhovia emeryi | reverse complement strand
AAAACATCAAGATGACATCATTTTTCGATCATTTTTTATGCATCATGGTGACGTCAAAATGGCCCACCGAGAGCACCTATTTGTGACATCATTAAGACATCGAAATGTTGTAAAGTTAATCTCGTTTTACCAAGCAAAGTTAATTAAGTATTATACATCAAAAATAAATCGAAGTAATATAAGACAAACATAATATATGACTGATCATGTAATCTGTAATAATATATTATTATACACGTCACGAATATCATGGTCATTAGTCAGTCATTGCGAAGTAAATCTTGATGTTGATCATTTTATGACGTAAAATTCGTCATTTTAATGTCACATTGACGTTTTTGTGATTAACTTGTTCTACTTGGGTTGCTAAGCGCTTTGCGTTCATTGGATTATACTTTCAGATCTGTGCTGAAATAGAGCTATTCTTCTAGATCTATCCAATCAGCATAAAGCGCTTATTCTTAGCTAACTTCGGCAGAACACAGCCATTGTAAAGACAGGAAAAGTGGGGGTAACTAGCAGTCCATGATTATATAGTCAAAGGTTCCAGTGAATGTCGTAGGTGACATGGAGACGAATACAACGGTTTTTTATTTTCTGAAATTGGATCATTTTTCACTAAGTTACATTGTTCCAAAGTTTATCATTTAAGTAAAAAGCTTCGACCCCCATAGGCCCCATACAGTGTGCGTATTTTGTGACTTCAAACTGTCCTTCTCTCTCTCTCTCCCCCCTCTCTCTCGCTCTTTCTCTACCTCTCTCCTTCTCCCCCCCTCTCTCTCTGTGCGTGCGCGCGCGTGTGTATGTGTGTTGTTTCTATCTGTTATCTGTCTCTGTTTGATGGTCAACCAGCTTCATACCGTTTGACACGCATTTTCCCGTGCTTAGCGTTACCCAGGATGAACGACGTGGACGTGGCGGGGCTTTCATCCCTTTGGGGTGCTTGCTTTCCGTGAGTCCCCTTGCCTCTCCCCCCCGTGTGGGCGACCTGGTCGGGGTGGGGGGGCTTAAGGCGGGCGTGCGGCCTGGGGCGGC
>NW_011954338.1:0-1035 GCF_000949405.1 Vollenhovia emeryi | reverse complement strand
AAAAGGCCCTATTTTACATAATTACCATGGTTTTTAAATACAGAAATTTTTATATGCAACACGTGTTGCACTAAATACGGCATTGGAACGGCAAATAAATTCGACAAGGCTTGCCACTTCTATGCTTCAGCACGTTTGGCTATCTGGGTTCTGACGTACTATACGTACTCATAGTAACCACAGCATTGCTGTCAACATTTATGACATCTTCAGTTTCATTATATTTCTTGAAACAATCGTGGTCCAAAAGTGCTTTACATGACCTCCTTAAAATGAAGCCGCAATAGCCACACTTTGTTGCCTGTGAACAAATACAATCGTTTAATTATCTTTATTTCACCTAAAGTGAGATTATGACTTTGCAATAGGTGTTACTAATTTGTTATTCTGTTCAAATTTAATATTGTTTTTTTCGTCATTTTATTATTATTTTTACAAAAAGCAGTACATAACCTAAAGTTAGGTTACATTTACGTGTTAATTCTACACCTAAAAACTTACCTTTTTAAAAAAAGGTAAAAAAGCACCAAGTATAAGCTCCAACGACCGAATATATTTTGTTACTCTATCTTTTTTGCATCTCTACAAGCATATCTTCACTACAAAACTATCTTCTCTACAAAAGTAATGATATCATCAAATAGCACCAACTAAACTAAATAGTTTTGAACGTGGTGGGGCGATGATTGGAGTGGGGGCATGCCCGCCGGCTGGGCGTCCGCGGACGCCCGTTGCCCGCGATTTAGACAATCCAAAAATACCTTTTCAAAAATATTGTCTCTACAAAAATCTTCTCTACAAAAGTATCTTCTCTACAAAAGTAATGATATCATCAACAAATTACGCCAAATATAACAATGGATATTTATATATGTATAACGCGTATCTTTCTTCTACCGTAACCATTCTGTAAATACATCTCATTCGGTCAATAACGTATCGACAGCACCGATGAAAAGAATAGCAACTGTTTAGAAATTTAGAAACTCTGTATCTATTCAGGCGAATTAAGGCTTGTGTCCAGGATGCTAGTAC
>NW_011954337.1:0-1035 GCF_000949405.1 Vollenhovia emeryi | reverse complement strand
GGAGGCCCGCTCAACCCATTGGAATACTTGCCCTGGCTTCCACGCGGGCTTCCTTTTATACCCTACGAGACTGGATTTTGCTTCCGAGTTTTTGGCCGAACTACTCAGAATCTGGCGCCCGCGCGCGTGTCGCGCAGTGCCGATTGCCATTTTGTGCCGGATCGCGTATTGCAACCGCCACAGGTTAATTAATATTTCATTATTAAAAATCCTATCCAGAATATAGGTACACATTTGTCAAAAACACGTCCGTTATAGGTCCAAGACAGGTCCAAAATAGATCCAAAGTTGGATGTATTTTGGACGTCCTATGGATCTCTAAAGCAGTGTCTTTTGGACATCCCATGGGCGTCCAATGGACATCCTACGGGCCATAAATGGACGTACTTTGGACGTCCGAATGTCCAGATGCGGCCGTCCATCGGACATCCTGTGGACGTCCATGTGCTATCTGGGTACAGCATTGAGATTTTTAGGAGAAGAACAATTAAAATTAGAATATGAAACAAGTGCGTGGTTAGTCGATAATTTCGCTAAATGGTTTAATATAGTTTCTGCTAGAAATTTTACTTTTGCTCTTGTAAGCAAAAAAAATGAAAACAAATTTACCGAAACAATTAATTTTTTGCATGAATTTGTTAATCTTATCACCTCGTTAGTTTTTGGCGATAAAGGAGGCTGGAAGCCCTTTCAAAAAGGCATTGTGATATCGACATTATCTTTTATACAATTATGTACATTTTTATTAAATGAACGTAATTATAAATTTGTTTTTGGTGGAAGATTCACGCAGGACTGCATAGAAAATTTATTTTCGGTTTTACGAATAAAAAACTGCGTTGAATGCCGTACAATTCAAAAATAATTTGAAATTAATTACTATTTCACATTACATGAGAACTATATTTTGCAGTAGTTATTATGAAGACGATCGAGAATTTTTGCCAGATTTTCTCGAAGTAATCCGTAACAGTAAGAAAAAATCTATTGAAACTGATATAACAAATATTCCTACTTTACAGCATCACAGTATTA
>NW_011954336.1:0-1034 GCF_000949405.1 Vollenhovia emeryi | reverse complement strand
GCCAGCAGTAATAAGCAACATCAAAGATTTATATTGAACATGTCTGGCAATTTTAATTTATTGCGAAAAATATTACCTCAGCCAGGGTTTGAACCTGGACCTCCCTCTCACTAGGCGGGCGTCTCAACCAATTCGACCACCGAGGCAAACCCTGGCTGAAGTAATATTTTTCGCAATAAATTAAATTTGCCAGACATGGTCAATATAAATCTTTGATGTTGCTTAAATAATATTGTTATTTTATTTAATTATATTTACTTGCACTTTCATATCGGTTTTAATAATAACTCGTCTTAAAATATATGACAAATCATTTGCCCAACATGTCCACATCATATAGTTATCACAAATGTTTGCAAACCAATAGCTTGCGGGGACCTTGATATTTTTTGCAATATTGATATCCTCAGAGGAAAATTTATTATTTCTTTCTCTTGGCATAAAATATCTATGTTCTATTTGCAATGCCTTATTTATCCCATGCGACGTAGAAGAAATTGGTTCTTCCGCTGAATGTAAAATTGTTTCTAATGATTCACATTCAGTTGAAAATTCACAAGACATAACGTCATTATTATTATTTTTATGTTCTATCTGCTGACAATACGGTATAGTTTTTGGAAAAATTGAAGGAACAGCTCCTTCTCGTAATTTTGGATTTTTTCTTTTCACATAGATAACTGTACCATCGACTTGTAAAAATGCATCTTCTTTAATAATATCTTCTGACTTAAAGTGCAGTTCACAAACTCTACTATTCTTTTTTATTTGTATATTGATAGTAGACAAAATATTTTTCCAAGAGTTAAACATATCATTCTATAAAAAAATTAAAATTTTAAATATATTATACATAAAATATATAATCGCGTATAACTTTAGAAAAATAAAAATAAATAATTTATTCCTTACAGTGTAAATACTTACTGTGCGAGGGGTAAAAAAGCTTCTTGCTAATCCATTTTTGTCTCTTCTCGAGTTGCATTCCTTGATGCAACAAGCCATTTTACCGTGTTCGAGAATGCGCGTTAAGG
>NW_011954335.1:0-1034 GCF_000949405.1 Vollenhovia emeryi | reverse complement strand
TAGTTTTGGGTCAAGGAAATTAATCCCTATTACCCTGGGACGGACCTTGTGCACTCTCAAAGGGGAACGAAGGGGTGAGGTCTTTAAAAGTAAAATGAATATAAAATCAATTAGAAATTAAAGAGGCCGTTTAGGACCGGACATAGGTGTAAGTAGCCAGTTAAATTAAATTATTTAAGTGAATTCATATACCGTATTCTTTTCCAACTTATCCTGTGCGCCAGTTACATATTAGTCTTAAAACACAGGTTAATCCCCGTAAGTGGAAGTGTTATCGTCAGTGAATTCACGTTAATAAATTATTTTAATAATGCTACACAGTAGCATCTAATATGATAACCTCCTTCCCCCCTTTTCCCCTTAATAAAAATCTTATTGCGAAAAATATTACCACAATAAAATGAATACGAAAAAGAAAAGTTTAACATAGCAGTATATTTGTCATAATCAAAAATAGAAGTTTGTTCAATATTCCTTCTGTTCTGTAGCAATTTAAAAAAAAAGATTCGTTTCGCAGCGCGCTATTCGTCGTTTTCAGATGTCGTTCCGTATATATATAATTTTCTTTTTGAGTATATCGATTTCGAGTTCCTTAGCAACGGGGCTTGTTACGAGTCCTGCTTTCGCTTTACTAGGTGTAAGAGTGTTTCTTAACCGAGCCTATTATTCTTTGAGTGAATCCTCTGGCAGACGATTCTTTGGATACTCTCTGTATCAATATAAAAACGTGCTTCTCATACCAAAGCTAATACATTCATCGCAATACTTGCGAATATTGAGACCAGGCAACGGAAAACCTTGACGGAACATTCTCGTCCAACGGATCAGGGTATGATATTCGGAGTTCTGTTGAAGGGAACTACGTTCCATTCATAGAACCGATCTGACGGACATTTAAGAGTTATTCCTACTCTAACATTTTTGGTCCTTCGAGCCGGATAAGGGGAGCAGCTTGGCAGAATGAGACTTGAACATGTTGAGAATTGTATAGAGCAACAGCTCACATTAAAAGGATTGATCGATGGTGCTGTCAA
>NW_011954334.1:0-1034 GCF_000949405.1 Vollenhovia emeryi | reverse complement strand
TCAACTACCACCGGTTATGGATAATTCGATATACTTTTCCTCAAAATCTAGCATGTTAAGCATTTTTTCAGAGAATGTCTTATGGAATGAAGTTGAATTTTTCGAGTTGACGGAAATTATGAGACAAAAAGAGGATAAAACATTTATTGAGGCTCTAAATAACCTTGCAAGAGGAAGAATGTCTGAAAATGATATTGCTCTTATTAAATCCAGAGAAACGACAGAGGAACATGTTCCTAAAGATGCAATTAGATTATATGGTGAAAATCGCTTGGTTGATAGCTTTAACAAAATAAAAATTAATTCAATAGATGGTGTAGCCTATGATTCTGTAGCCAAAGATTCAATTTTAGGAAAAATAAGTAGTAAGTTGAGAAATAAATTACTTACATCATTAAAAAATAAAAAAAGAACAGAATGTGGAGGATTGGATTATCAAATTACGTTAAAAATTGGTATCAATTACATGATAACTTCTAATATAGATGTAGAAGATGGTTTAGTGAACGGAGCCTGTGGGAAATTGGAAAAAATTACTTTTAAATCAGGTACAGATGAACCAATGAAAATATGGTTAGATTTTAATAATGATAGGATTGGTGTTAGAAAAAGGAGACCTTACCTAGGATATATCAATGAAAATAATTTTAAAATGTGTTTGGTTCCGATAACACAAGTGTCTATTGTATTGAATATTAATGAAAGAATGGGGTATCAGATTGTGAGAGAACAATTTCCTATCACCCCATCCGAGGCTTTGACAATT
The DNA here is from genome assembly GCF_000949405.1 of Vollenhovia emeryi. NCBI lineage: Eukaryota > Metazoa > Arthropoda > Insecta > Hymenoptera > Formicidae > Vollenhovia > Vollenhovia emeryi. The sequence goes on along the minus strand of NW_011954334.1, from coordinate 268 downwards.
CATAAAAGTCAAGGACAAACCTATGAAAAAATGTGTATTGATTTAACAAAGAGTTATCGTATGACAAGGGTAATGCTTTATGTAGCATTGAGTAGAGTAAAAAATTTATCAGAATTATACATTCTTGGTAGTTTTAGAGCTCCAAAGAAGCCATCAAAAAATAATAATTTAGAATTAGAAATTAAACGACTTAAAGAAAAGAAATTATTGAAATTGTCATATTCAAAAGTTATAAAGGGAAATCGTATAAAAATAATATATCAGAACG
>NW_011954333.1:0-1034 GCF_000949405.1 Vollenhovia emeryi | reverse complement strand
CATCGTGGACTTTGGCCTTTAGACCCGGTTTCACCAACGTCGCTTAGCTTTAAGCTTGGCTTACTTCGTTCTTTGCCTCTTTCCAACTGTTAATCTAAAAAGAGACAAACATGAATTAGACTAATTGTAAGATTAAAGTTGAGCAACGTTTGGTGAAACTGGGCCTTAGACCCGTCGCTTAGCTTTAAGCCTAGCTTAATTCGTTCTTTGTCTCTTTGCAACTGTTAATCTAGAAAGAGACAAACATGAATTAGACTAATATTAAAGTTGAGCGACGCTTGGTGAAACCGGGCCTTAGGCTGTTACGCTAAGTTCATATTCTGCCAGCGAAAACTACCGAGGTTTGACTGAGATAACCGAGCAGACTCTGTCGTTTATTTATCCGTAACCATTTGAATGAAATACAATAACAATCCCATAGTTATTAGACCGTGCTGTTCGCGAGTCTAATGCGAGGCACGATTTTGAGATAGTTGAAAAGTTGTTTACTGTACACAAGCGATGAACAGACACCTTTTAAACAATAGAAATATCCCAGGTATTAGATTCAGTACGATGATTAGTTATGAGTTTTTTTTATTTATTGTCTCTAGTAATTTTGTCGAAGTCTGTGTAATTTACGAAATAGTAGATTTTGCTCGGTTTCTCAATTAATCCGCTATCACGGTCCGTTGGCAGATTCTGTTACGTTTCTGCTGACTCGTTGTCGATAAATTTTCGTAACGGACGCTTGGCTAAATCTACTCTCGACAGATTTATCTATCTGGACAAGTGTCTACTTTATCAAGAGAAACGTGAACAATCTAACAGATTTTGACAAAATATTGCGACAAAGCTTGTTGGCATAATTCTATAGATTTCTTGTGAAAAACTGAGCAGAATCTGTCATTTCTTGACCATTTAAATGGAACATATCATGGAAATGATTATAAAATAACCGATTCTGCTCGGTTTCCCCAATCGCTCTGCCGTCACGTTGTTGGCAGATTGTGTTACATTTCCACTGACTTGTTGTGGATAGAATTTATAGCGGA
>NW_011954332.1:0-1033 GCF_000949405.1 Vollenhovia emeryi | reverse complement strand
AAAAAACATTAAAAATTACATTTTCATTCAAAACAATTTAATCAATAAAATTATTATTTTTTGTATTTTCTGCATTTCAGTTGATAATTGACAAGTAACAAAAAATGAGGTTAAACACAGAAGAGATTATCCAAACGATTGTATTTTACATTATTTCTCCAAATTAATTAAACTTTGCTATTTATTAAATTTATTTATTACCTACCTGATTAGTTGCCATTGCGAGAAACTCTTTAAAATTTTATGTATATATCCTCTTGTCGCTAGCGACGTATGAAATTGCACCTTTAGGCTGGGTCTACATAGGATGTAGTAAGTCGTGTCGCAAAAAATTGACCAATCACAGTTCATTATTCTTCAACCGTAAGGAGAATAATGAACTGTGATTGATCAATTTCTTCCGACACGACTTACGACATCCAATGTAGATCCAGCCTTAGGCTGGTATTACATTTGTCGAGTATCTAGAAACTTTCTATTCAGCGGCCAATCGACACGCTTGAAAAATTTGTCGTACGACAAAAGTACCCTTAGGGTACTATTACATTTGTCGTACGACAAATTTTTCAAGCGTGTCGATTGGCCGCTGAATAGAAAGTTTCTAGATACTCGAGAATTTTACTATCCTTCAGCCAATCAATACGCTTAAAAATTTTGTCGTACGACAAATGTAATACCAGCCTTACTACAGGGACTCTAGTACGGATCGGCGCGAACGTGAAACAAAAGAGCGAGTGGGCATACTGGGGTGCTTTCGCGACGTAGATCAAAATGATCCGGATCAAAATGATCCGTGCTATGATTGGTGAAATCTGAAATTTCGTAGCATCACATTGAAATTTTATTCAATGAAATTCCAGATTTGACCAATCATAGCACGGATCATTTTGATCTACGTCGCGAAAGCACCCCTGGTTATACTGTGGTTATACCATAGTATAACTAGTATGGGCACTCTCTGTCGGCACCTTTGATCTGGGCGTTCTCAATTTTCCGCCATGTTTTTGATCGCCCCAACAGGGTATCAACGGCT
>NW_011954331.1:0-1033 GCF_000949405.1 Vollenhovia emeryi | reverse complement strand
AAGAACGCCCTGTGGAGAGCGCGCAACCAAGGTGGTAGACGGATCAGAAGAACGCCCGGTAGCGAGCGCGCTTCCGAAAGGTGGAGGTGTCACAGTTTTCGTCGCCGAGGAGGTGGGGGTCCGAATATCACTACCGAGCAACAGGGTGTTCCGCGTACAGAAATTAATTATTACCTCGACGGGCAGGACGTTAATTATGGTTAGTAATCACTGTGTCGATCCACTTACTTTTACTCCGGTCTATCACACTCTCACTCACTTCGTTCTCTTTACAGGCAGAGATTACGTGCCGTGTTATACTTTCGGGCAGAGCTTTGCCGTTCTTACTTATTCCTCTGGTACTGAGGCTTGTCTCTCGGGCAGAGCTTCGGCCTGTTGAACGTAGGAAAACGTACTACGAATTCGGGGCTCCGACGGCCCGCTTATATACTGTTAGGTTGTAGGGCAAGTGCGGAAGTGGTGATGAGCGGGGGCCCTTTGGAATTTTCCCTTAAAGTGCTAATTATGGCACCTTCCGGTGCTCTAAACAATTTGAGCTTTGGTCGCCTTGGCAAAGGGCCTCCGTTCATCCGTATGCCGTTTTTCAAACTTTAAATTTGCCGTGCGCCGCCGATTTATTAATCCGCATACCGATCTCCTGTTTTTCTCCCTAGAATTCCGCTATATCGCGTCGAGTCACGTAGGCACCGAAGCTTCTAGAAGCTTTGCCGGAATTTCTATAACTGGTCTATTTCGTACATTTTCAGTGATTGTAAGGCCCCGATCGCCATCGTGGCTAGTGGTGGAGGCGCATAGCGCCCTCATACGCGGCTGTGACCAACGGTGCCCGTGGAGTGCACTCCTTCCACGGAAATCGTCGGTGTTAATTTATTATTCATAATTATTACGTTTTTATTAGCTTGGGGCGAAAGCGGAGGCGCCAAGGATTCGTTTGTCATAGTGGCTGCCTCGGCTATCGTCAATTAAGCGCTTAATTAAACGTGGAAAAGAAGGAGAGCGAATATCTGCTAATCATGTGTTGCGCGCGTGCTAG
>NW_011954330.1:0-1033 GCF_000949405.1 Vollenhovia emeryi | reverse complement strand
TTTTGTATGTAGGGAACTGTAACTATGTGCTTGTTCTGTAGGAACTGGTTCTTTTCCTTATTGGAACTAGGTATAACGTCGCTGTATTTTATCTCTTTGAGTCTTTTTTTGATAAATTTTTCTATAATGTGCGTTGGGAAGCAGTTGTTCTTCAATATGTCTTTAACTGTGTCGATATTGGATTCATGAAACCGCTCGTCTGACAATAAAATAGCTCGGTCGACTAGATTAGTTATAATGTTAGTTTTATATTTAATTGGATGGTTGGAGTAAAAATTGATATAGCGGCCGGAAAACGTGGGTTTTCGGAACCAGTTTGTTAAAAGATTTTCGTCGTTTCTAATGATGGTCGTGTCAAGAAAGTTGATAGACATGTTTTATTTCCGTTTCACAGGTGAATCTTAGTCTGGGATGGTAACTGTTGAAAGTTTCTAAAGTTGTGTTAATTTTGTGTGTTGGAACAATAGCGAAAATATCGTCTACGTATCTGAAAAAGGCAGGTAGTTCGGAATCAATTGATTGTAGGCAGTGAGTCTCTAAGTCGTCTAATACCATGTCTGCTAATATGGGTGACAACGGGGAGCCCATAGGAGTTCCAAAAATCTGTTCGTAAAACTGTGACTCAAAGACAAAACTGGTGGAGCTGAGAATTAGGTCTATGGCATATAAAAATTGTTGTAAGTTAAATTTTGTGTTTGTCCCGATACTGTCCCATCTACGTTCTATGGATTTTAGTGCCAATTCTTTTGGAATGTTAGTGAATAGCGAAGTGGCATCAAATGACACGAGTGATTGGTTGGGGACACGATTGATCTTAATATTTTTTATTTTACGTACGAAGGTCCAGCTGTCTTTGATGTATGACTTTGGTTTTGGAACATCTTACCTAGAATCATCTTACCTAGAAAATTGGCAAAACTCATTAATATCTTCTTTTGGGAATGAACATTTGTATCACGATATTTTAAACATATAAAGGGCAATTTGTAATAACTTGGTAATAGTAAGTATTTCTCTTCATATACAGGGTGAG
>NW_011954329.1:0-1033 GCF_000949405.1 Vollenhovia emeryi | reverse complement strand
CCCCCCCCCCCCCAGGGACGTCGCCTCTTCAGAGAGGGCCTGGACACGCTTAATCGCGTCCATAGTGGACAGGCCCTCCCTGAACCCGTATTGGCCCCGCTAATGTCGGGGCCCACTTGGGACAGGTGCTGGACGAGGCGGTTTACGAGCACTCGCTCGAACAACTTACCGACCTCGTCCAGAAGGCATATTGGCCTATACGCCGACGGGAGAGAGGCGTCTTTCCCCTCCTTCGGGAGGAGTACCAGCGTGGCACTCCTCCACCGCGGGGGGAAGATCTCCTCTCCTCAGGCACGCGCTGTACAGGCGCGCGTATTCCTCCGCGAGGACATTCATTGCCAGGGCGTGGATCCGCTTGTGGAGGCCGTCAGGGCCCGGGGTGTTGCCCTTGAGACCCTTAGCGACGGCTCTCCGGAGTTCCTCCGGCTGGACGTCCAGGGAATCGTCCCAGTCGGGGGAGTCTTCCCCCGGCTCGAAGGGTGGGCCCCCGTCCTCCCCGGTAATATCGGGGAAGAGGGCCTGTACCACCCTCCGGACGAAACCCCCGTCCAGCCGCTCCGTCAGCGGAGGCGCCCATGGTCTCAACTTGTTGAGTACCATTTTATATGGACGCCCCCACGGCTGACATCATGCACCTAGAGCGCTAATCATTTGTATATCGTCATCCCCCGGTGATATCTATTACATGCACGCGGATTGCCAAAGACTTTTGTCAGCAGCCAGGTTTCGGCGCTTGATCATACCATGGAAAATAATACATGTAGCTGTGGTATCGGTGCTAATCAAAGGCATCCTCAGTGATATCTATTGCATGTCGATGCAGTAGATGCGAGTTTAAACGTGGAACTTCCCTGACATCATGCACCTAGACAAGAAAGTCGCTGTCAGCAGCCAGGTTTAGGCGCTTGACCTCATGACTCATGCCATAGATGCGCGCAGCTGTGTGTCTGCGCTAATCATTTGTATATCGTCATCTCCTGGTGATATCTATTACATGCATGTGTCGCGGATTGTCTCGCGCCGCGGACCTCCA
>NW_011954328.1:0-1033 GCF_000949405.1 Vollenhovia emeryi | reverse complement strand
TGAGTCGAGAGATACAACTGCACAAGAAGGTGAACAAACAGTAAACACACACTTTCCTCGTACACATGTTCAGACAGTACGCGCCTACGTTGTAGGTTAAATTGCGACACGTGTTCCACGATTGTCTCCAATACTTACATTCGGATTCCTTCATTTCACAAATGACCCACTCGACATTCTGCTTCATAATTTTCCTAGTAACAGCGCACGCTTTCGCCGGTAGAGTTTTAACGGGAAACTTACATACTAGACTGACGAATCTGCATTTCATCACCACGGCGTTGTACAAGTCCCTCTTAACTGTACAGAGTTTGCCCAGGCATGACTTGCACTTGACCGACACGTGCGTGGAGTAAAATTCATCTCTATTCATGTGTACAAACAAATTCATTAGTTCTGGAACTATGATGAGATGAATTTTACTCCACGCACGTGTCGGTCAAGTGCAAGTCATGTCGCGGTCGACAATACTTTGTATACTTTTGGCACTGTCGCTGACAACACCCTCCATCGACACTAAAAGAGTTAAGAGTCGTGCACAAGCTGCGAAATTGTCGAAAGCACTGCCGACATTCCTCGTCCTCTGCCAGAAGTGTCTCGAAATAACTCAACAGTTCCAGAGCACATATAATAATGTACAGCAAATGTTTCAATATAACCTAAAATAATAAGACAACAGTAAAGGCAACCTTAAAGCGATAACTTATAGACCCGGCTTCGCGCGGGCTCAAAACATCAAAAGCTAGTAAAAGCAGGGCACTATTGCTACCTGGGTTACTCTGCCAAATAAACGTGTTATTCACAAACGCACTTACGGGTGCGTCACTTTCGTTCGGGTCTTCTTCTTCTTCTCTGGTTATTGGCTCCCGGCTCACATTGCAGTAGTGAATTGAACGATGCAATGGCCCGGTAACCGGGCCACACGCGGGATGATGCAATCCCGCAGGATCAAAAACTTATCTTCCGTCGGAAGACGTGCGAACCGCTCGACGGCCCAGACGGAACTCTTTCGTTCGGGTGCCCAAGCCACTAT
>NW_011954327.1:0-1033 GCF_000949405.1 Vollenhovia emeryi | reverse complement strand
CTGCATGAATGTGCAATAATAAGTGGGATGTTCCATTTACAAAATTGGATGTGACCTTCACGTGACCTTGACAACGCTATTCAAGGTCATACTAATATCACTATCTGATGCATAACATAAAACCCTACAACTTTTGTATATAACATTTTTTTCAAAAATGCTTTGTTTTCGAAAAATTTGACTGGTCCGGGACTTTTTCCCCACCCTGTATGTACTACAAAGCGCATGCTTAGATGAGAGGACAGATATAAGATTTAGAGTCCATCATTTTTCTCGAAAACTATCACTCGTAGAGTAAAAATGAATAGGACATAAAATATATATTTTAAAGAGATCTACAACTTTTGTTTAAAACATTTTTCAAAATTTTTAATATTTGTGTCTGAAAATTATATATAATTGGTCGACATTATTTTTTTAATAACTTTTTAACAAACAACGAGCGACGGCTAAAACCTTCTGAGCGTTACTCAGGAGGGTAACCTTGACAACATATGTCAAGGTCAAGGTCATCGGAGCTGACTCCCCCCCCTTTTTTTTTTTGACCCGGTGGAAATCCTCATGGACCGTCCCCCCGCTCCGCTGGGACGGAGACGGAGGGGTGTGTGGGACTCGCCCTCCCTGTAATCCCAGGCAATTGACAACCTGGGGCCAGCGTGCAATGGAGGGCACCTACCGCACTAAAACCACCGGGGGTGGACTTCTCTGCGCCATAATGAACAGGCCGGGGACTGCTACGCATTGACTTCCTGGCCTGCTCGGCGCCGCGCACCTGGACGTGGTGCGCCCGTCTCGGCTCTGACTGAGCCACGCCCATTTGATTTGGGCGTTCATCTGACGCGCGAACGCGTCGCGACGGGGGTGCCACCGGGCCCCCGCCGCGCCCCCTAGATGTTGTTGGGGGCGGGCGAGCCAGGGGTCCTCAGCCTCTGACCCGCCCCCTGGGATCTCCCTGCCTCCCAGGTTTCTTCTCCTTTTAGTCGCCTCTTACGACAGGCAGGAGATACCCCGGGCCTATTCGTAGGCGGGTTCC
>NW_011954326.1:0-1033 GCF_000949405.1 Vollenhovia emeryi | reverse complement strand
GGGGAGACCGGGGGCAAAAGTAACAACGTCATGAAAGTAAACAGCCTTCTGTGAACTTATACAATGTGTTGGTTAATTTCTATTATATAGTCCGACACTCCCGCTTTTACGCCTATCTTCTCACTAATTGTCGTAGAGCGATCGCGCCGGTGACACAGGCAGAAGCGAAATATCATACATTTGCACTGTTCACGTAAGTACTTCTTGTCTTGGTTTGTTGTGTTTATGTGCCTACTAAAAGTGTATATATCGATATAATTATTTACAGGTGTATTCTTCTAAGATGTGTTTATAAGCTCTTATAATAGATATCGGCGGGTCTTGCGTAGTTTTTAGGTTATATTTTTTTCATGTCGAAAAAGTTGATTGTGGACGAAAGTAACACGACACTCTGTGGACGAAAGTAACGTTACTTTCGTCCACTTGAAAATTTGGTGTATACGATAACGCGGATGCACACATATTGTAGTTTCATATATATCTTTTCTCGTCTTTTAGGATGCCACGAAACCGAGAGAGGACAACATCTAGAGGCACAACTGATATGGCTAATTATAAAAATGCAGCGGAAGAACATTTTAATTGTAAAATAAGTATCAGAGCAGCTGCAAAAAAATATGGTCTTTGCCATGTCACTCTTACTAGATTTATTAAGAAATTGAAATCTGGTGATACATCAGCAAGAGTCGGATACCACAGCGTCAAACGTATTTTTTCTGATGAAGAGGAAAATATTCTTCAAAATTACATTATAACTTGCTCAAATTTATATTATGGACTCTCGCCAAAAGAAGTAAGAAGATTAGCTTACCAGTTAGCAGTAAAACATAACAAACAATGTTCAACAACATGGTATGACAAACAGCTAGCGGGTACGGAGTGGTTTGCAGGATTTTTACAACGGCATCCATCTCTGTCTCTTAGAAGCCCTCAAGCAACCAGCTTAGCTCGTGCAACGAGTTTCAACGAAAATAATGTCAACAAATTTTTTGATAATCTACAGCAGGTTATGGATACATACAAATTTGAGCCT
>NW_011954325.1:0-1033 GCF_000949405.1 Vollenhovia emeryi | reverse complement strand
CCCCTTAACGCTTAAGCGGCCTTTTCATTGATGCTACGATTTAACGTCAAATATAGTCACGTGACTAAATTTACCGCTCGCCTAGGGAAGGAGAAGTAGCTGCAAAATATGAGCGTCGTGAAACCACCGCTGGCTGCGTTCAAAAACACCACCCGAGCACTCCAGAGTATCATTTTATCCTTGTTTAACATACGGTGAGCAACAAGGATAGAATAATACTGTGGTACTCGGGTGGTGTTTCTGAACGCAGCCTTTGTCACACCATGGCACACTGAAAAAGTTGAGACGGTCTCAACTTTTTCCCCCCACTACGTCGAGAAGTCACTCGACCTCATTTGACGCTGGTTTCTAGCGTCAATGAAATTGCACCTTTACACGTTGCAGAGTCACCGGAATATTGGTTCGGCGTTGAACACGGACCGCAAAAGGGGCGAAATCGAAACCGTACCACGCTCTAAGTCTCTCACTCAAAATTCTACGTTTTACTCGTCGTCGAAACTAGGAGAAAAGGAATTTCCAGCGACAGCTGGTTTTATCGAGTCGCGTAAAGTTACAGATCGCCAATTAGCGAGGTACACGCTAGACCTTCACACAAAATCGGAGGTCGCAATTCTTAATTGGCCCGCGCATCGCCTTTCGAGAGTCAGCCCGAGCGGGGCGCCGATCAAACACGTGGATTGGCGCTCCGAGGCTGACACCACGGGTGTGCAGGTCTGGGCCGTTAGATCGGAGACAGAGAGTTTTGACAAACTTGCCGGTAATTGTTATTGCCATGAGTCTCACTCTCGCAAACAATAACACGGGTCGTTGACTTGTGTGGAGACAAAGAGCTCCGTAGATGTTTCTAGAAAACGGCCAGAGAGAGAGAGACTCATGACAAGGATCTAACAAAACGCGGAATAGGGATCGCCGAAAAGTAACGATCCCTACTTATTATTGGCGACGCGATGTGTCGTTTCGAACAATATGTTTATATACTCCACACTATATACAGGGTGTCTGATGCAAAAGTAGCCAACTTGAAAATAGTGTT
>NW_011954324.1:0-1033 GCF_000949405.1 Vollenhovia emeryi | reverse complement strand
TCGCAACGTCGCAATTATAAATAAAGGCATATGTGAGCCGCCAAACGCATGTTTCTTATAAATACATAAAATGGACATCTTTAAAACGTACCAAAATTAACATATTTTGTACGTCCAATAATGTACGTTCTTAAAACGTCCATAATAGGTCCATGGACGTTTGGACTAAATAAGAACATAAAATGGACGTCCATTGGACGTCGTGTGCTGTCTGGTATGGATAGCGAAAAATGGCGGAATTTGAATATGTTGCTCAGTATATTTTCTGAACACAATAATGTAATAAAACATTGTGTTGCAATTTTTTCTAGGTACCTCGTCCCCCCTTTTTCCGTATTTTGACTGGACTATTAGGGAATTTTGCTTCCTCATAGAGGAAGCTTTGTTTTCGTGAAAAAAATTTTTTTCCAGTTTTCTTTGGGAATATGTTTAAAATGTTTTAAAACGTCTAAAAATAATATTTTTACAAAATGTCTGTATGTGTGTGTGTGTGTGTGTGTGTATGTGTGTATGTACGCATATTCAAATGTCCGTGACTGCTCTAACTTCCGTAAATTTTGAGATATCGGGCTAATTTTTTTTTTAAAACGTCGAGAATCACTAAAGGAAGGTTGGTATTGATTTTTGCGATGATCGGTAAACGGGTTTCTTTTTAAAAAAATTTTGAATTTTTTGAGAAATGTCTGTGACCGATCTAACTTCCGTAAATTTTGAGATATTGGGCTATTTTTTTTTATTAAAACGTCGAGAATCACTAAAGGAAGGGTGGTATTGATTTTTGCGATGATCGGTTAATGGGTTTCTTTTTGAAAAAATTTTGAATTTTTTAAGAAATGTCTGTAGTTGCTCTAACTTTTGCAAATTTTGAGATATCGGGCTATTTCTAATTCTATTAGTCTTTCCTGTCTTTTCTACCCCTATTTCATATATAATTGATTAATATTCGGTTGATTCGTTCTTGAGTTATAGATCTTTGAAATTTCGCGGTATCCGTACATGATCACTTTTGAGAAATGTCTGTAGCTGCTGCAAT
>NW_011954323.1:0-1033 GCF_000949405.1 Vollenhovia emeryi | reverse complement strand
CCACTGTCCCGTTTGACCACGAGCTAATAGCGCGCGTGCACGCACGCACGCACGCACTCACGCACAGACACACACACACACACACACGCACACACGTACACACGCGCACACACACACACACACGCTTACGGTAGGAAGCGTGGACCGTGGTCAATTGCAACGTGGCCAATCGGGACCGTGGTCAATTGCAACGTGGCCAATCAAGACCGTGGTCAATATCAACGTGGTCATACACAACGTGATCGATATTAACGTGGTCAATCGGGACTGTGGTCAATATTGACGTGGCCAAACGGGTGCCACTCCCTTGAATAAGTTCGCTGTTTCCTAACAGACGGTATTTCCAGGCCTATGTTACGATTTGTAAAATCGTTTTATTTGTAAAATCAACGTTGATAAGATATTGCAAAAACGTCTAATGGCCGCTGAATTGTAATGTCTTGTAAATGTTACAATTCAATATTCAGAAAACCTTGTTAAATTATAATAAGGTAACATTGGTCGAGCTAGCAGAATATTTTTTATTGGAAGTGCTGAAATTGAATTATTCTTCTAATCCAATCTTAGTTCAGAAAATTTCTAACCGTTGCAATATTATTGTACATATCCCAGGCAGCACGTGTTAGTTTAAAATACGTTTCTTCGACGTGTCTAATGTCTAAAGCCCACTTTACACGATCTATAAATCGCAACAGAATTCGAGACAGAATTCCATTTAAAAATTTTATGTATCGTGTAATACAGAAAACATTTGAACAATCAGAATTATAATTATAAAGCTCCAATTCTGTAAATAGAAAAGATGCATCAAATATGTGTAGTGCATGAAAATGCGTGATGTAGACATTTGATGACAATTCAAATTATGAATTTTATCTCCGCCAAGGTACATCAAATCTTAGAATGAATTAGTATGGAAACTTATAATTAAATAAAACTACAAAAGGTGTGATATCACGTAAAAAACTTACCTTTTTAAAAAAGGTAAAAAAAAGCACCAAGTCTAAGCTCCAATTCAACCGAATATATTTTG
>NW_011954322.1:0-1033 GCF_000949405.1 Vollenhovia emeryi | reverse complement strand
AGCGCACTGCCTGGACGTCGTCATCGGCGACCTGGGACACGTGGACGTCGAGTTCAAGGTATTAATACACCTAGACACCGAAAACTACGGAGCGCACTACCTGAACGTCGTCATCGGCGACCTGGGATACGTGGACGTCGACTTCGAGGCGCACTGCCTGGACGTCGTCATCGGCGACCTGGGATACGTGTTAATACACCTAGACACCGACAACTACGGTATTAATCACCTAGACTTATTCAAACTTGGCGCGAGACGCTACGTGAGATACGCGACAGCAGCGCCAATGCCACGTTGCGGCAGAAAAGTGAGATGGAATTTGGCCTGGTTGACCACGACGACACGACGACGACGACGACGACGACGTTTCTTAAAAAAAAATACGTGAAAATTCCGACCCGTAGACTTTGCATTGCAATATCTCTACTCATGGGGCACGTAGGAAAAAAGTAAAAATACTTTTATTATGCAAATCGTACCCAAGCTATCGATTTAGCGTAGTCTCAAGTTCGTGGGATCAGCCATTGTTGAGAAAAAAAAATCTGAGGGCCCGTCAAGTCGTGTACTCGCGTAAACTAACACGGTCGGTCTCGCGCGCGTGGTACTAGCTTCGCTTACACTTGGCGCGAGACACTACCGTGTCTCGTGATATTTATGCATGTATATTTGTATGCGTATATACGATTAAGACACATATTGTTTTGTTCGTGTATATTTGTACTTATTTTGCATATTTGTATGCTTATGTGTTTGTGTGTGTGTGGCGTGCGTTCAAATTTACAATTCTACACAGTTCTGTATAACTTTATACATTTAGACATTGTTTTAGATGAAACAAATTGTAATGTCAAAAATTGCTTATTTATAATTGTGTACAATTGTATGTGTGTGGTGTACGCCTCTCTCTCTCTCTCTCTCTGTCTCTAGCGTGCGCGCGATACATTTTTGTATGTATATTTGTATGCTTATACAGGGTGTCTGATGCAAAAGTAGCAATTTTGGAAATAGCGGTAGATTGGGTTAAACTAAGGAG
>NW_011954321.1:0-1032 GCF_000949405.1 Vollenhovia emeryi | reverse complement strand
AGTACTGCGGAACAACCGTTATGTTATTTCTGATCCGCCGGGGTGTCAGAACACCCAACGGCCATATGTCGGCACCTGGGATGTGGGTAACCTGCGTCCTTGGATAAACGATAGGGATTCTTAGAGTAGTCCTTCTATTATATTATATGATTAAGACAGTATTATTATGATTATTTTATTATTGCGCCGTTATACTATATACACCTGTATTCGGCAATACCTTCTGTTAGTTTAGTTCTCAAGTTAAATATTGCGAGCGCTTATATTTTGTTCATGGTTATTTTATTTTATGCGGCTAGCTGGAGCGTGTTTTGACTTCCCATGTCATCGTTATGTTACTCCGCACCGTAGGTTTGAGGGACCAAACCCTTTATCAAAATGGCCGATGATTATTTTATTATTACGCCGTTATACTATATACACCTGTATTCCGCAATATCTATTCTCCGTGATCTGTTAGTTTAGTTTTCAAGTTAAGTATTGCGGGCGCTTATATTTTGTTCATTTATTTTATTTTATGCGGCGAGCTGGAGCGTGTTTTGACTTCCCATGTCATAGTTATGTTACTCCGTACCGTAGGTTTGAGGGACCAAACCCTTTATCAGAATGGCCGAACTGTAGCGCGCGAGACTGTAGCGCGCTGGGCCCTACTTATTACGCGCGGAGCCCTGCGCGGACGAATGTACTGCGGTCAGAGAGCGAGCGCGCAGCGCTACAGACAGACGTTAGGAAGGAGGCTCTCTCTGTATCTGAGTATTTTGTGTGAAATAAAGCAAGGGGTGCTACAAATAGTTATCGACATATAAATTTATACGTTTGAGCGAATGAGGATGCAGGAGACGGTAGGCCGGACTCGGGAGGCATTTAAGAAAATCGATCGATGAGCGGGAGGTGGAGCGACGCGCGAGATACACCGTGGTGGGAAAAAACCTAGGTGCGGCGGGGAGCGCGGCGCGGGCGGCGAGCGCGGCAGCGAGCGCGAGCGGCGAGGAGCGTGGTGCGGGCGGCGAGGGGGGCAGCGAGCGCGAGCGA
>NW_011954320.1:0-1032 GCF_000949405.1 Vollenhovia emeryi | reverse complement strand
ATACAGCGCATTCTCATGTGACATTGACTTCCAGCGCCCAATATCGGAATATTTTTGTCCAATCAAGAATAGTGCGCGCGACCAGCTCACGATCTATTGAACAGATATAAAAGATAATAGGGAATTAAAGTAACGATAAAAGTAACGGCTGAATTCGTTACCGTTACTGTAAAAATGTAACGACGTTACCGTTATCGTTACAGACATAAAAAAGTAACGATCGTTACCGAAAAAAAGTTGTAACGAAGCGTTTCTCGCTCTCCCCGGTTCTGGACTCCGGATTGTCGGACGGGATTCCGAAATCCGCTTAGGCTTCGCGTAACAATCAGACGCGCGGTGTTAGTTATCGGTCGGGAAAGCGAGTGTCGTTCGGTCGGAGTTTGACGTGCTGTGTAACGGAAAAAGGGATCCTCCGTTCCTCCTATTTGCCGAATATGCTCAGCTCCAGGGCCGTCGGGAGGAAAGGAGGACAAGATCTTAAATTACTTAGTGAAGGTAATCGCTTGGGGGAATCGGAAAATAAGTCGGACAGGTGTTTAAAGGTGTAATAACGTAAACTAGGTTTATTTAGGAACGAATACAAAGGATTTGGTGGTGATTATAATAGGTCCGCCCTAGAATGAAAATACAAAGGAAAGAAAAAGGATTAAGATTACAGTGAGTCCGCCCTGTGTTTAAATACAGAGAAAAACAGGATATGGTTAGTCGGAATCAGTCGGAATACGGAAATAATAATTACGATATGGATCTTGATCGGAGTATATAAGAATAAGTGAATACAGTACGGAATCGATCCGGAATATAATAGGTACACTACGGATTGTAACGGAATACGGAAATTAACGGATATAATACGGAGTTTGATCGGAACATGAAAATAACAGTACAATTAGATCGGAGTACGGAGATAATGAATAAGATACGGAATTACGCGGAAACAATAAGTACGGTACGGATTGTAACGGAATCTGGATATTACAAAGTATGATACGGATCTATGACGGAGCACGGAATTAAACTGGATACTGGAAT
>NW_011954319.1:0-1032 GCF_000949405.1 Vollenhovia emeryi | reverse complement strand
TTTCTTCTCCGCGAAAGTCGAGCAATTGACTGTTCTGATCCACAACGCGTACCGTTAAATCGGTAATGCTCCGTGCGATGACTGGCAGGTAAATGATCTGCATCGGCGTTTCCGATATCTTATATCCTGGTGACACGTTCGGCGAAAATTCGTGTATCGTATGCACAGGCTTGCTGTTGCTGTACGCACCCGCGGTCACGTTGCACTCTACGCGGATAATGTTCATATTGGTAATGTTGATTGGTAGGTCTGATTCATGCCATTTTCGCGGTTGCAGTATACGCGTCGATGAGAATCCCAGTAGCGATCCAATGTTGTTGGGCTTGCTAAAGTTTATTTCGAAGGCGCATTTGATCTCACTTTTCATCGTGTTGTAATTAGCGCGGAGCACAATTGGGTATTCATCGTCTTCGTTGTCGCCGTCGTCGCGTTTTTCACCACCACCATTAGCTAGGAACCGACGTGGACGTTTCCATGAAAGTGCGCGTTTCAAAAATTCATTTATGGCCTGCAATTCATACGATCCTTCGGGAATTGTAATTTCCGCGTCGTCATAGTAAAAAAATTAGAAATTTGCACATGGCTTCCTCATGGAGGAAGCTTTATGAACGAAATCTAATTTTCTTCGATGTTTCTTGAAAGTGTGCAAATTGGAAATTTGCACATTTCCTCATCATTAAAGTAGGCAAATTAGAAATTTGCACATTGCTTCCATTGTTATGGCTTCCTCATAGAGGAAGCTTTAAGAGAGAAATCTAACTTTACCACGATGTTTCTTGAAAGTATTCAAATTAGAAATTTGCACATTCTTATTTCGCTCTTAAAGCTTCCTCTATGAGGAAGCCATGTGCAAATTTGTAATTTGCACACTTTAATTTGCTTTACTTTTTTTCTAATTAGAAATTTGCACATTGCTTCCATTGTTATGGCTTCCTCATAGAGGAAGCTTTAAGAGCGAAATAAGAATATGCAAATTTCTAATTTGAATACTTTCAAGAAACATCGTAGTAAAGTTAGATTTCTCTCTTAAAG
>NW_011954318.1:0-1032 GCF_000949405.1 Vollenhovia emeryi | reverse complement strand
TATTTACCCTGAAAATATTTGCCAGACACGATCGACAAAAATCACCGATGTTATGAAAATATTTGGTTATAAACTTTATAACAAATATGTCATATAAAATTGGTGCGGTGTGTGCTGTTGCTGGATGCAATAACTACAAACAACAAGAAGACAGCAAATCATTCTTTAGAATGCCAAAAGATAAAAATATGTAAGTAATAAACGTAAAAACTGTGCAGGTTATGTTTTGTTTTGGTAGTGTTTCCAAATATTTAATGTAACTTTCAGTTTGAAGAAATGGATTGCAGCCTGCAATAGAAAAGATTTAGAGTTAATATCAAAAGACTCTGATTATTTTTATAACAGATACGTGGTCTGTTCTGACCACTTTGAAATACAATGTTTTAAAAACAAAAATTTGTTTAGCCAAGGGTATGTATGTATGGTATTTATGCTTATATCTATCTATTTATATTGAATATAATTGTTAATGTAAATATAATGAGTTAATATACATTGCAGCTTTAATAAATTAAAAAGTAGTTTAGTAACTTAATTTTAGGAACATTCAAGCTAATGACACAAGTATTCTATCTTTGACATCTACAGCGCAACAGAAAGACTACAGAGTTTTGTGTACTCTTGTGTATCATTAACTGAAAAGCTCTCTTTAATTTTTAATTTTTGTTTTTTTTAGCTTGTTTCGTGGCTCTGTGCCAACAATTAATTTGCAAAATAAGCCAAATATGTTAAAAAGAACAATTACAGATGAAACAGTTGTTCAAGACAGGTATATTATGTTTTTTGTTATACTTTAAAAGAGAGTTTTTAATTTATTTTACACAAATTTTCACAATGGTTTTTCATTTTTAGCCCTAAGAAGAAGATAACTATGGAAGCTACAGATAACGAGAATACAATTTGTAAAACATCAAGTAGTGAAACATCAAGTGACTTACAATCACTTAATAATTTGTCGCTTATTACAAATGAAATAGTTGTTCAAGACAGGTATATTATATTTTTTGTTATATTTTAAAAGAGAGTTTTAAA
>NW_011954317.1:0-1032 GCF_000949405.1 Vollenhovia emeryi | reverse complement strand
AAGCAAAACATTAAAAAAGTTATAAATTTTTTCTTGAATATCTCAAAAAGTATTAGGCAAATAAAAAATGTTTCAGACAAAAGTTGTTCATATTAATTAGTAAAATAAGATAGTATAATAAACAATAGGGAGTTTTATTTTAAAAAATGACGGCGACCTCTACATAACCATAAAATTTTTTTTTAGAAATTTATTTTATCCTTATATAGCCGTCTTAAAACCGTACAACTTTTGTCTGAAAAACTTTTCCGTATCTTCCATATTTTTCGAGATATTTCACCGGTGAAGTACTTTTTCCTCACCCTGTATGACTACTATAACGACATTATTATTTTCTGTACATACGATCATTTAACGACATATGATACCGAATATTGTAAAATGCACTATTATAAGAGCCCAAATAAAAAGAATTAAAATTTAAGACTGACTATGCTATTAAATATTGAGATGTGAAAGACCGCACCATTCTTACGGGGAAAATGTCTTTCTGCGAATATGGCTGCTCTTTGGATATTTTGCAGTTCTCGTAATTTTTAACAAATGTCTCAAAGGACAGAATGATCTAATAAACCATTTCCGTGCTACAAGTCCCGTCGATTCAGATTTAACATATAAAAGTATAAGTTTTTTGACGCGATACAGATGAACGCCGGTCGAATGGGCATCCGCACGCGCGGATTACCCGTACTGACATGGTGTCTTGCAATTATTAGCAACCCTATTGTACACTTCGTATGTAAGATCTTATGATGCCAAAATATGTGACAGGTATTATATGCAGAAGTACACATTACAATTAAGTCCTCAGACAGCTTCGCAGGTGGAATGGGTATGGATATAAATAATTTTAAAGTTTATTCAATATTGTATTTCCCTATATCGCCAAGCGCTTACACAACAGATAGCACCAATGTAAAATTCGCACGTGGCGAGGTTAAAAAATCTGTCATGCAAACACTTGGCAGAATAAAGAAATGCAATATTAGATTATCGCAATAATTTCCACGCAGTTTTTGCATTTCAGAGTTA
>NW_011954316.1:0-1032 GCF_000949405.1 Vollenhovia emeryi | reverse complement strand
TTAAGAGAGAAATTTAACTTTACTACGATGTTTCTTGAAAGTATTCAAATTAGAAATTTGCATATTCTTATTTCGTTCTTAAAGCTTCCTCTATGAGGAAGCCATGTGCAAATTTCTAATTTACACACTTTACTTTACTTTACTTTTTTTCTAATTAGAAATTTGCACATTGCTTCCATTGTTATGGCTTCCTCATAGAGGAAGCTTTAAGAGCGAAATAAGAATATGCAAATTTCTAATTTGAATACTTTCAAGAAACATCGTAGTAAAGTTAAATTTCTCTCTTAAAGCTTCCTCTATGAGGAAGCCATAACAATGGAAGCAATGTGCAAATTTCTAATTTGCCTACTTTAATGATGAGGAAGAAATGTGCAAATTTCTAATTTACCTACTTTAATGATGAGGAAGAAATGTGCAAATTTCCAATTGCACGCTTCAATGCTGAAGAAGCAATGTGCAAATTTCTAATTTGCACACTTTCAAGAAACATCGAAAAAAATTAGATTTCGCTCATAAAGCTTCCTCCATGAGGAAGCCATGTGCAAATTTCTAATTTGCACACTTTACTTTACTTTACTTTTTTCTAATTATATATTATATTGTTCTTCAGTTTTTTCTATAAAAATTTCATATATGATTCATTAAAATATGATTAATTAGTTCTTGAGTTATAGACATTTGAAAGTTTTGGAAATCATTATTAAAGATAATTTGCGATAGTTACAGCAACCACAGACACTTCTCAAAAACAATTCAATATGTAATGCATTACTTGAAGCCGTACAACTTTCATGTTTAACATTTTTTTCCATCTTACATATTTAAAAAGTTATTTAGAGTTACCTTATAAGGATACATACAGACATACATACATACACACATACACACATATAAAAGTACATATTAATTTAAAAAAAACTAAATAAAGCCCGAAAGAAGACTGCAGTGCGCCATATAAAACTCAGCATCTGTGCGCTGAGAGTAGGCTGCTGTGCCCCAACAGTGGGCCTAATAACTGTTAGCTAAGAGGAG
>NW_011954315.1:0-1032 GCF_000949405.1 Vollenhovia emeryi | reverse complement strand
CTATGTGGGATTATTCTTCGTGATATTTACAAAAATATAAAAAAATTTTTTTCTATCAAACTTATGGATGTATAAGAAATGTATACTTGTAATAAAATATGATGTAATGTATAATTAAAAAACCTGTAAAATTTCTTTGATGTGTTATTTTTCCAGTTTAGACTGCCGTTACTAAGGGCGTTTTCCAGCAAGGACACAATGTGACACAGTGTAACACTGTGAATCATTACATCCTTGTTTGCCAATGTTAAACAAGGATGAAACGATTCACTGTATTACACTGTGTCCTTGCTGGAAAACGCCCTAAATATGTTTGTATTACATTGATTGAACCTTGAATTGAATGTCAGTAGGAACATACTCCAACTCAGGCATGGGTTTTAATTTGCTCAATTGTTCAATGATTTCTGAAAGATGGTCTATCGACCTAATTGCTTCCAACTTCAACCATGATAGGAACTTGTTGCGACTAAAAAACTGAATTTCCATTTTATCATTGATCACCATTTTCATTCCTTCTTCTGAGTCACTAATCATTTCTATGATGACAATCGCTGTGTCATGAACACATACTCCCCAATTACATGTTTTTTTAAGGAATCTTATATTTTTTTTCATTTCATTGAACGTGAGGTTAATACAACTTTCTGACCACAACTGTACTCGAATAACTCAAACATGGAATTCATATTCCTAGCAAAGAGCTAGGAAAAAGCTTGCTCATCTATTACTAGAATTTTTTATTTCCGTACATTGCTTGAGCATACTGACTATCTGCATAATTCTACACAGTTCTATATAATTTTATAAATTTATACATGTTTTTATATGAACAATTTTTATATAATTATCTGACTTTATACAATTGTACACAATTATAAATAAGCAATTTTTTACATTACAATTTGTTTCATATAAAACAATGTCTAAATCTATAAAGTTATACAGAACTGTGTAGAATTGTAAATTTGTAGGCACACCACACACACACACACACACAAACACGCGCGCGGGCACGAACGCACCCCTGGT
>NW_011954314.1:0-1032 GCF_000949405.1 Vollenhovia emeryi | reverse complement strand
CCATGACGTATGACGACAGATGGAGATGGGAGGAGAGATATAAGATTTAGTGTCCATCATTTTTATCGAAAACTGTCACTCGTATAGTAAAAATGAATAGGACATAAAATGTATATTTTAAAGAGATCTACAACTTTTGTTTAAAACATTTTTCAAAATTTTTAATATTTGTGTCTGAAAATTACATATAATTGATTGACATTGTTTTTTTAATAACTTTTTAATAAACAACGAGCGCCGGCTAAATCCTTCTGAGGGTTACTCAGGAGGGTGACCTCTATAATATATGTCAAGCCCAAGGTTATTGGAGGTGGGTGTGCTAATCTAAATAATTACCCTAATATTTTCCGTAGACGATCGCGTCCATTGTAGCATGGTGTCTGGGTCGCCGTTGCCGATAGTTGTATGTGTATGTGGGGAGGGGGGATTAATAAAAGTATTGTTACGCTGTGCCCATTGAAGACGGTGGCATCATTGCGCTCGCCCCACGGAGCCGCCCTGCGAATGCGCGCCTGCCGTGGAACGAAGTGAACCGTGAGCTGAAGTTGCGGCGCGAGGAAATGTCGGTCGCTAGGGACCGATATGTTGTTGATTATTGATTTTACGAATTGTTTTTGCGTACGCCTTTCGGAGAAGATGTATTCTGATTCTCCCATTTATTTGCTGCGCGAGAACGCGAGTGCGTGGATCGTCGTGCTGACGCTGAGATCGCACGTCGAGTGCGACAGTATATTATTCCCATACATTGCTTTTGCAACGCCTGTCCCATTACTCAGACAGATTGACCGCATATGCGTGTCCTATAGACCACATTTTTCATCTTTCTCGAGGATTCTCTATGTAACTATAGAATCGAGGATGTATGGAATAAAATAAATAAATAAGATTTTATTGTGTATATATGTAATATTTTATTTTTCTTTTATCATTTAATTGTAATAGTGGTCTTTGCTTCACAAGCGGTACAATTTGTAAAAATAAAAATTAAACAAAACTAAAAATTAATTATTCACAGCCGTTGCCGTTAAACAG
>NW_011954313.1:0-1031 GCF_000949405.1 Vollenhovia emeryi | reverse complement strand
AAATTAAAAAATTTGACATTGTTGAAAAATGTGATTACGCCATTGTGAAGAGTATAAAAAATAATAAAACTTTTGTCTAAAACATTTTTCCATAAAACTTATATTTTCGAAGATATTCGTAAAAAATGAAAAAATCCGTTATTTTCGAGGGGCTGTTTCACCCCCTAAACGTCGAGTAAAGCCGATAAAAAAAATACGGGTCTAATACTTTTTATGCTCTACAACATATCCAAAGCTCATTGAAATCGGTGAGGGACACTTCCGACCGTTCCCTTGTTAGTCTAGTCCACTCTATCCCATAATAAGCGTTGATGCGGATATTACATAACACCCTGTATATTAATCGCAAGTGTATTCTTTAGAACAATATTGCATCAAAAGATATCATTGTAATAATTGAGTTCTGGTTCCTGTTTCGAAGAAACTTTTGAGCATTAGAAGTTAGAAGAGCTGGGAACCAAAACCAGATAAAGAAGAAGATTACTGTCGTGAAACAACTACTTAAAGTGGAGATATCCGTTTGTTATTACGTAATTGGATTATTCAATTATATTTAAGAGGATCCCGTAGCATGTCTGTTTTATCGACATTCGTAGTTATAACCTATCGTCGTATTAAATTCATGGAATCAAAAATGCTTGCGTACAATTACAGTATATGCATTGATGATCCCGGGAAACTCCAATTTTATACCAAAAATGAGTGAAAATTACAAAATTCATATATCGATCACATATAACCGTGTAGACGAACTGTCAACTCCGTCATACTTGTGCTTCGTATAAAAGTTCTACAACTTGTACTCACATGAAACTGAGTTTCCCCGGATTCGATGACATGTAGAATTACTGTGAAACCCTCTAAATTGGGATTAGATGTTTAAAATAAGAGTATAGCTAGAATTAAACTTTCGTGTTTATGCTGGGTGTGATGTATCGTAGTAGTGTGTCCGTGTGCTCATGTATATGCTGCGTTTCGTGTTTAGATGGCGCACACCATCAAAGGCCTCGGCCTTGGGGGATCCTCTTAAG
>NW_011954312.1:0-1031 GCF_000949405.1 Vollenhovia emeryi | reverse complement strand
TGATGAATACGGGCACGGTGAGTACGTGCGTCAGGCCGCAGGGGGAGTCCATAGTGGACATCACTTGGATCTCCCCTGCGGCCGCGAGGATGGTCACGGCCTGGAGGGTGGCGGAGGATGTTGACCTCCTCTCTGACCACCTCCCGTTGGAGATGGAGGTTTGTCCGGCTCCGTCGGGAGGGGACAGGTCCGGAGACAAGAGGCCGCTCAGATGGGCGGTCAAAAGCATGGACCCAGACAGGCTGCAGGCGTCTCTGATGGCGGAGACTTGGGTTCCGAGGACACCGCCGCGGCAGGAGGGTGATATCGAGGAGGAGGTAAGATGGCTTAGACGGGCGATGACGCAAGCCTGCGATTGCGCTATGCCTAGGGCGACCTTCTCCCCGAGAAGGGCCACATATTGGTGGTCCGAAGAAATAGGGGACCTTCGCAGGGAGGTCATACGTGCGAGGAGAAGGGTTCAGAGGGAGAGAAGAAGATCGGTAGGGGACCAAAGAACCCTGGACACCCTTCTAGAGACATGGAGGGAGAAGAGGACCAAGCTGAGGAAGATGATCCTAGCGGCAAAGGAGAAGGCCTGGGAGGAGTCGCTGAGCAGCTTAGAGGAGGACCCATGGGGGCGCCCTTACAAACTAGTCTTGGATAGACTTAGTAAGGGCGCACCCCCAACGGTGGAAACGTTGGAACCGGCGTTCCTCGACAGGGTGGTCCGCACGCTGTTCCCGGCGGCAGCGGCGCACAACACCCCGATACAAGTACCGGGAGGGGATGCCGAGGCCGACGCTGAAGAGGAGGAGGAAGAGTGGCAGGAAGGCCTGGAGGTCACGGGCGACGAAATCGCCAAGGCGACCAAGAAGTTAAAGGCGGGCAAAGCCCCTGGCCCAGACGGGATCCCAGGGGTCGCATGGAAAGCGGCCATGGGGGAGCTGGCGGAGAGACTGGGCTCAGTTATGACCGCCTGCCTCAAGTCGGGTTACTTCCCGCAGCTTTGGAAGGAGGCTAAGCTAGTCCTCCTTCCGAAGGAGGGAAAG
>NW_011954311.1:0-1031 GCF_000949405.1 Vollenhovia emeryi | reverse complement strand
TACTTACGATTATAATTGGCGCTTCGACCAGTGCCTTACGTCGCCGGTCGCCGGGTCGAGGCGGAGGGCGTATTTAACTCGCCCGATCCGGGTGCGCCAGCGCTTACTGCCGATGGGCACCCGGATCAGGCACCCATCCACCACCACGTCCCGTTCCTCCCTCGGTGCCGTCGGTCGTATGCAAAATGGGTCGCGGGGCATCCGCGGCGCTGTTTTTCCCGAGGAGACGGGGTCGGATCGGGCGTCCCCTACGGCTGGCACGGGCCCGGGGGTGGTGGCGGCCGGTGCGCTGTTCATCCTTGGTGCCGGGGGCTGAACGGTCGGTCGAGCGGCTACTACTTCCGCCGGTTTCGGGGCAGCGGCCCCGGTCGCAGAAACGGCGGACCTTCCTTTGCTCCCCTGTGGTCGCAGCAGCCGGAAGGTATGGCGCGGGTAGACCTCGACGAGCCTGATGGTGGGCCCGGCGGTTGGAGCGGAGGAAGGGGTGGCGTCGGTCGGCGGCTCGTTCTCCTCCTCGGAGAGGTGCACCACCGGGATACTCTCCGGTGGTCGTCGTGGTCCGTCGAGCCCGCGGCGGATCCTTTCCGGATTATTCCTGGTCCGGCGGGCCATGGCCTTCCGCCAAAATTTCTCCGCGTCGCCTCGTTTCGCCGTGGAGCCCGGTGGCCGTGTCGGAGTTACCCCGACTAGGGGTGGTTTGGCGGGCGGAGGCGTCACCCGTGGGCGCGTCGGGACTCTTTCCGTCGGGTCCGTCATTTCGGACGCTCGGCGGCTAACTAATTTTTCCGTGTCCGGCCCGCGTAGTTTTGTAGGAGCGCGCGTGAGTGGAGGGGGAAAGCAGGGTGGCCAACGGCGGAAAACGAAAATTCGGAAGTACGGGTTCCGGAAGTAATCCGGAAGCGGTTCTCGGAAGTAGTTTGAGCGAGATACAAGTCCGGCAGGAATCTCCGTCAAACACAGGCCCGGCGGTAATCGTAACTAACAGGCGGTCACCGCAAATCAATCAAAACGCCTTACTATGTTGCGGCTAA
>NW_011954310.1:0-1031 GCF_000949405.1 Vollenhovia emeryi | reverse complement strand
GGGTTTATTTATTTTAGGGGGAAGACGGGACTAACTCTTTGAGGACCGTACGTCCTCTTCCCCAAAGAAGTGACATTGACGCACACGGTTATTTTAATCGGGAGGGGGATATTTTATTGTCGTGGGGGAGAGGATCATTGTTTCTGGGGGGGATTCGTGTTGTTTATGAAGCTTCTTCCTTTCTTCTTAAGGTAAATACTTTCGATACCCGTATATTCTTGCTTCACTCGAATACACGCGAAAGCATTCACATGCGAAAGGCGTTCATCACATCGACATTCATCGATGATGATGGTCGTTAACAACTCGTATATACTCGTTGCAACCGACACACTCGTATCGTATCAACATTCGTTGCTACGATAGTCGTAATCGACATTTAGTCGATGTACGACGTATAACATGTTGACACTAAAGGCCAACATGTTGTATCAACAACTAGCGTCGTTGATAGTCAACAATTGACATTGTTGACGTATAATCAACAACATGCGTTGTTGATAGTCAACAACTAACATTGTTGACATAGTCACCATCAACTCGTAAACACTCGTTGCTGTCGACAACGTATTGTACCAACTAACGTTGATACAATAGTCGTAATCGACATTTAGTCGATGTACGACGTACAACATGTTGACAAAACAACATGTTGTATCATCAACTAACGTTGATGATAGTCAACAATTCACATTGTTGACATAATCAACAACTAACGTTGTTGATACCAACAACTATCGTTGTTGGTGTATATTTCTTATTATCTGCGTGAGACTCGCACTCATAGAGAACTTGGGCTAGTGGGAAGGAAGTGGGACAGATCCACGAAAGGTGGAAGGAAAGGGGACCTAAGGGGAAAGGGAGATTGATCGCTCTGCGAAAGGAGAGAGGAGAGAGGATGATCGTGAGGACGAAGGGTTGAGGGATGCGCTATCACGATGTGGAAGTGAGTGACGAGGAGGGATGACCTGAAGGAGGGGAGAGGATGAAAGAGGGAGAGGACGCCAGTGAGAACTGACGAAAGAGAGGAT
>NW_011954309.1:0-1035 GCF_000949405.1 Vollenhovia emeryi | reverse complement strand
AAAATTAGACTTCGCTCCTAATTTTTTTAATTTGTGCATCATCAACTTCAATCCAGCTATTAGACAACCCTTCTCTGCATATACTGGTGTAATGACCTTCCTTAATACACGAACCATTATGAAATATAGTATTCATGACTTTATATCACTGTCCAGCTATTGACACTTTAGTCGTTGGAATATTACTTATATTAAATTTACGTATTGCTTTAGTTACTTTATCATCCAATGACGAAAATAATTGTAAATGAATAATAACTATATCTCTTGTCAATGTTAATTCATTCTTAAACAATATATCATTTCCTGTACAATATTCACAGACCTCGTTATTATCTGATGGATACCAATGTGAATATCTCGTTTTTAATAAATCATTAAGATTATAACTCGGTTTTTTTAAATTGTTAACAGGTATTGATAGAAACAAATTATTAGAAGTAATTGTTTTTGTATTATTACAAGATTTACACCAACTAGTAAAAGTTACTCGATGCTCGAGCAGATTTCTTATACAATCATGTTTTGTGCACAAATTGGTAAGAAATTCAAATGCATCTCGTTTTACGTTTATTGAAAAATATTCTCCTAAATATTGCCGTACTTCATACGTATTTAAATTCTGTATTGCGCTTTCATATCAATGCGCTAATTTTCTTAAAGCATCAAGTTTATCAGCATTAACCAACTCTTTTCGAATAATACTTGACTGCAATAAGCATTGTAACACTGCATTTGCATAGCATGAGACGTTATCTGTATTTTGAAAACCACGTATGATCCAATAAGCAGTATTTCGTTGAGCTCCTTCATCTCGCTCTTGAACGGAAGCAATTACTTTTGACGATGTCCACAGAACGTCTTTCACTTTATGACGATGTTTCTTCGAAATAGTAATTATTTCCGCTTGCGGTTTATGTCTTTTTCAATCGATTATATACTCAATAATAGCTTCTTCACTAGCTATTACAGATGAAGGATCATAATTAATTAAATCCCAGATAGCACAGGATGTCCTGTGGACGTCCAGTTTAA
>NW_011954308.1:0-1031 GCF_000949405.1 Vollenhovia emeryi | reverse complement strand
CTCTGGTTATCAGTTTTGCGGTCCAGGAACTCATTTGGAAAAACGTTTGGCAAGAGGTGATCGAGGTATTAACTCGCTGGACGCAGCGTGTCGCGAACACGATATAGCCTATTCGCATAGCAACGATATCGCAGAACGACACGCTGCCGACAATATACTCGCCGCGAAAGCGCGAAAACGTGTTCGCGGCGAATGAACCACGGTTCGGGATGGCCGGGTTACCGGCGGAGCGGCGTTGCCGCGGGCAAGGTGTAAGTGCTCGGCGGCGCCGGCTGCGCGTGCGCGGCGTGCGAGCGAGGGCGAGCGGAGGCAAGCGCGGCGCGCGAGTCGCCGCTTCTGCGACTTTGTCTTCCGGTCAGCGACAGTGTGGTGTGCAGTGCGACCGTGAAGAGGACCAGTGAGCAGTGAGGAGCCGAGAGGAACGGTGGCAAGGAAGCAGACGTTGGACTCTAACCAAGCGAGTTTGCCGTTACGAGTCGAGGGCGGTCTGGGAGCCGGCGAGTACCCGTCGAGGCTCTGGACCGGGATCACCGGGGGGGTCGGGTCCCCACGATCATCGGACTGCGGTTGCGGAGGACGGTGGGACGAGGATAGGACGGATCCGGCCACCGGGAGAAGGCGAGGGGCCTTCGACAGCGTCCGAGGAGGCCGATCTGGCCGGTTCGCCGGCCTGGCGGTCGCGCATGCGGCTGATCCGGCTGGTTTGCCGGTCTGGCGGTTACGAGCGGAATCGGGAAGGAAAGAGGTAACTGCGGGGTGCCCGCGGGAGGGGAGGTGAGGGCGCCGACCCGGCCGTTCGCCGGTCTGGTGGTCGTGGGCGCGACTGATCCGGCCGGTTCGCCGGTCTGGCGGTTGCGAGCCGTGTTCCCGGGCGGGGACGTAGTCCCGGGGTAGGGAGCACCGTCCTCCCTCACCGATCCGGCCGCGGATAGCACCGCGGCCCGGCGGACCTTCCGCGGGGATAGCGGGACGACGGATGTTCCCGACGGGAGAGGGGCGCGGTATCCGCCAGTGACGACGCGCCGCCATTT
>NW_011954307.1:0-1031 GCF_000949405.1 Vollenhovia emeryi | reverse complement strand
TGGGGGCGGGTGCGGCGTTGCCGGTTGCCGTCAACGCGTGGCAACCGCGCATTATCGATTTTCTCTGGCTCGCGTCGACGCGGCAACCGCGCGTTATCGATTTTCTCGCCGGCTGACTCCGACGTGGCAACCGCGCGTTATCGATTTTCTCCGGCTGGCTCTATTTCCTTCTCTCTCGCTCGAGGAATTCGGGTTTTTTCTACGCGGCCGCACCTCCCCGGTCGCCCTCGTTACAAGCCATACAAATCTTGCAGATACAAAGATACAGGATTTTTAGAAACACTGGCGGAATGCCATCCACACAAGCAGCGCATCTCAACGAAAGGTTATCAATCTCGTTGTAAACCTCTTTAAGGTGATGCTGGAGTCTCTCTGTTTTACCGACATTTTTAAATTAGGGATATCTTTTAATTGGCTTTACAGAATTGCAAATTTCTTGTACACGATTAAAGTTCGCACAAAAATAAAAGTCCGTCTGCTCGACTTTATATAAAAAACGAAAAAAAATTAAATATTTTGGCATGTAGAGCTGTCACATGACAATAATATTTGCTTATACAAAAATTCTATAGTTTATATCTGCAAAATGAGGCCGGAGAGACCTAGAGACAACATGCAAGAACAATATTATGTACTTGGAACTAAGATTAAAAGTCTAGAAAAAAAAGATAGGGTTAGAGAAAAATTTATAAATGCAAATACAGCTGTAGAATGATAAATAGAGGACTGCATGATAATAAGATGGCGCTGCAATCTGGTAGACAAGGAAAGATGTATCGTATTATTGCTCTCTCTTTCTTTTTTATGTAATATACATATACGCACACATACATAACTTTCGCGTTGTCGGTAAAACAGACAGACTCCAGCATCCCCTTAATAGTGATGTTTAGAGACAAAAGGTCTAAGGGTTGATTCAGGTTAGAATCAACCCGGTTAGCGCTGTCGGTCTCACTGCTAGTGTACACGGACTCGAAATATATCACAGACGCTTTAAACTACTTGACATATAATCAATATTTTATATTTTT
>NW_011954306.1:0-1031 GCF_000949405.1 Vollenhovia emeryi | reverse complement strand
CTTACCTAGCGATTTTTGTTGGTGCCAACGTTATCCCCTCCCTTTTTATGGAAAATGTCTTGTAACCAAAATGTCTTGTAACCCGGCCGCGCGACGAAACTTGTCGCAGAGAGAGAGAGACAGAGAGCGGAGAGAAAGAGAAAGAGTGACACCGCTTGGTTATAGGCCGAGGCCCCGTGCGGCTAGAGTTGTAGGCCGCCCGCTCTTTTCAAATTGAACTCTGAGTATTTCCACTCACTCAGAGCGGAACGTTCGTACGTGTTTTCTGAACAACAGCGATAGAGATAATTTTTAAACTGATATAACGTTGATATAAGGAGTAGCTTTTTTAACGAAGAGTAAAACCGTTATTTTTAATAATTAGAAGTAAACGTGTGAGAATCAAATCGTATGTGCCCAATAAGAAGATAAGCTTGTATCGGCGGTTGCGCGAGGATATCGGCTTTCCTAAATAATGCTCAAACAGCCGCAAATAATCTGGAGTTAAACGAGAGCCTCTTCTGACACGACTTTCGAGCGAAGGGGCAAGAGAGATACTTTGAGTCTCCCCCGAGGAGGATGCGTAAGAACCGAGGAAGATTATGTCCTGCGACTGCAGCATCTCACGAGATTGTTTGCGCTCGCTGCATGCCATGTGTGACTGATAATCGACTAAGCCCGCGCACGCTTTTCTATGAAGACGACGATCTGCTGATGTGAGCGTTTCCTTCGCAAACACTAGCGCGCTACTTCCAAGAGGATTAGAAACTGGTGTCGTCTCGCGCGACTCGAGAAGCAAGCAAGAAGACTTGTGCCTGGTACGAAAATTATACTACATAAGCTAGAGATGCACGTATAAGATCAATTGTTCTCTCGAATGCTCGCTAGTTCCCATAATTGGTGCGATTTGTATAAACTTACATTTGCGTGATTTTGTGTTTAGACACGGAGGGTACAATCGACGAAGTCCTAATGCTGAAAGGAAGCTTGTCGCCGGATCAGTGGCCTGTCTCTGGCATGCATAAGCGATCGGATTAGATTATTTTAATTTC
>NW_011954305.1:0-1031 GCF_000949405.1 Vollenhovia emeryi | reverse complement strand
GTTGCGACAACGGCAGATTTGTGGAGCAAAGCAAAAAGGTTAGTGACATTACTTTATATTTTTATTTTTTCTTTGAATTGTAATTTTTTACATATTAATTAAATTTTTATTTTCTAGAAGTTACTTAGGAATAACTATTCACTGGGTGAATCCTGTAACTTTTGAGAGAGAATCAGCTGCACTGGCTTGCCGGAGGATGAAAGGCAAGCATACATACGATGTTTTAGCTCAAGCAATTAACTCAGTCTTTCTTGAATACCATATCCAAAACAAAGTGTGCTGTACAACTACCGACAATGGATCCAATTTTGTTAAAGCTTTCCGGTAAGAGTTTATTTCAAATATATTTTGTATAATTTTTAAATTCTTTTATATGTGCAAACGAATGTAGTTTCTCCATCTTACTTATGTAAAATCTGCCATATATTAAATAATACAAATAATTAACTAAAACAATTAAAGTTAAAGTAATAAACATGTAATCAATAAAATATAATTAACATATAAATTAATAATAATTAACATAAAATATTTTAATATAATTCTCAAAAATAAAATTTTTAAATATTTTTTTAGTCATTTCGAAAAGGATACAGAGGATGAGACATCTACTGTAGAATTCCACGATTTAAGTGATCTTTTAATCACAAATGATATAGAAGATACGGATGCAGAGACTTTGTTTACTCTTCCTCCACATCACAGATGTGTGAGTCATACTTTAAATCTTGTCGCAGTGAAAGATGCCGAAAAAGCTGTGGATAATGTTTTATACAAAAAATTCTACAGATTGACATTTGCCAAATTAACCAAATTGTGGAATAAACAGAATCAATCTACACAAATATCTGACAAAGTAAAAGAAATTTGCGGTGTCTACTTAAAAACTCCTGTGATTACCAGGTAAAGAGATTTTTTATTGCATTAGATAATAAGTGTGAGACTTATTCGAATTTCGAGTTAATGATAGTTGTAATTATTTTTACCAGTACCAAAAAATATTTGCGGTGTTTACGTACTGTTAACTTGAT
>NW_011954304.1:0-1031 GCF_000949405.1 Vollenhovia emeryi | reverse complement strand
CTCTCCGGTGCTCTGGTCCTTCGACGCCGCCGCTCCGGCTGATTTTCCGGGGACCTCCGTCCGCGCTGGCCCCTCGGCCCCCGGTCCGGCAGGCGCCTGGTCTCTCGCCCTCCAGGGGCGACTCCGCGTGCCCGGGCTCCAGGCTCCGGGGCGGCTCGGCCCCTCGGCGGTCATCGCCCGTCGGCGTCCCTCGCCCGCGCCCCTCGACTCGCCCCGCTCTCCGTCCAGCCCCTCGGCTCCTCCGCGGCCGCCGCTCGCTGGCCTCTGCGCGCTCTCGCCCCTCCGCTCCCGCCTTTTCTCCTCCCGTGCTCAGCTCCCGTCTCCGCTGTCAGCTGGTCTTCCGTGATGGTCCGGTCGGCTCGGTGACGCTCAAAGGGCGCGGTACAAAATAGAAAAAAAGTCTTGGGTAAGCGGGCAAAAAATAAAAACGTGTTTGCGACCCCGGGAGGTTTCCCTACGGCCTCGCGCGGATCCTCTTTTCCCGGGCGGACCGACACCGCGCCTTGGGACGGCAGCGGGGAGCTGGCACGCGGCAGCTAATCCGCCACGTCACAGTACATAGTTTGCGGGAGCCCGCGACGGGCGCAAAACCGCGAGTAGGCATTTAAGAAGGCTTGCGTGGAGTAATCTCCGACTAACTCCAGATGTATCGCCTTTGTGGCGAGACAAATGAATAGTGCTATGTGTTCGAGATCGGACATTTCACACGCAGTGCATCGATTATTTTTCTCAAGCTATCGATAGCTTCAGGTGTACAGCGCGGGCTTCTGGAAGATTCGAGAGGAACGCTCGGACCAGCGAATTGTCGTCGCGTTTGTTATTAAAAAAAACTTACCTTTTTAAAAAAAGGTAAAAAAAAGCACCAAGTCTAAGCTCCAATTCAACCGAATATATTTTGTTACTCTATCTTTTTTGCAAAAGTATAATCCCTACAAAAATATCTTTACTGCAAAAGTATCTTCTTTACAAAAATAGTGTCTCCACAAAAATCTTCTGTACAAAAATATCGTCTCTACAAAAATATCTTCTCT
>NW_011954303.1:0-1030 GCF_000949405.1 Vollenhovia emeryi | reverse complement strand
CATCAAACACTTTTAAAAACTTATGGTGATGCTGCTCCGTCATATTCCAATTGTCGGTTTTGGTTTCAACGATTTAAAAGTGGTAATTTTGATGTCAATGACAAAGAACGGCCTGGAGGACCAAAAAAGTTCGAAGACAATGAATTGTAAGATTTATTGGACGAAAACTAAGCTCAAACGCTCAAAGAACTTTCAGACAGCTTAGCAGTTGATGAATCAACTGTTTCCAGACGTTTACATGCGATCGGAAAGATCCAAAAGGAGGGAAAATAGCTACCATACGAATTGACTGAAAATGCCATTTCAAACCGTTTCAACATCGCGGTTTCATTGCTTGCCAGGCAAAAAAAGAAGAGTTTTCTGTGGCGTATTGTGACTGGCGATGAAAAGTGGATCTACTACGACAATCCCAAGCGCAAAAAGTCATGGGTTAGTCCAGGAGAGCCATCCACATCGACACCGAAGCGGAATATTCATGGCCATAAAGTCTTGCTGTGCATATGGTGGGATCAGCAAGGTGTAGTGTATTACGAGCTGCTAAAACCGAATGAAACTGTTACTGCAGATGTCTACCGACGTCAATTGAACAAATTGAACGACGTATTGTTGCAAAAAAGACCAGCAATAGCGAACAACAGACGCAAAGTCATCCTCTTGCATGACAACGCTCGGCCACACGTTGCAAGAGTTGTGAAGGATACACTGTTGCAGCTCAAATGGGAAGTTCTGCCGCACCCAGCGTACTCACCAGACATAGCGCCTTCTGATTACCACTTATTCAGATCGATGCAGCATGGCTTGGCTGGCACACGGTTTCGAAATGCTGAAGAAGTGCGAAAATGGATCGATGATTGGATCGCTGTCAAACCAACATCGTTCTTTCGACACGGTATCGCTATGTTGCCAGAAAGATGGGAAAAAGTTGTAGAAAATGATGGAAAATATTTTGATTAAGGTACATAGTACCAATTTTTCTCAATAAATGCCTTTTTAAAGTGAAAAAATGATCAGAATACATGCAAGCACCTAA
>NW_011954302.1:0-1030 GCF_000949405.1 Vollenhovia emeryi | reverse complement strand
GGAGGAGGCACAATGGCTCAGACGAACCATGACGGCCGCCTGCGATAGCGCGATGCCTCGGGCCAGATTTGCCCCGAGGCGTAGCGCGTATTGGTGGACCGAAGCAATCGCGGAGCTCCGGAAAGCCGCGGTGCGCGCAAGGAGGACCTTGCAGAAGGAGCGAAAGAGGAACGGTCCGTCCGCCTATCTGGAGGAGCTCAAAGAGCTCTATCAGGAGCGGCGAACGGAGTTCAGGGTGGCGGTGAAAAGAGCCAAAGAGAAAGCTTGGGAGGAGCTCATCGCCACGCTGGACGAGGACCCGTGGGGGCGTCCCTACAGATTAGTCATGAATAGACTGAACAGTGGGGCGCCCCCTACGGTGGAATCTCTGGACCCTCGTTTCCTGGGAGAGGTAGTAGATACTCTCCTCCCGGGAGGGAATGAAAGGGAAAGGAACGAGGTGGAGGACCGAGCGCGAGGAGAGCGAGAGGACGAGGGGGTGTACGAGGTCTCGGAGGCGGAGCTGCGGAAAGCTGCGAAAAAGCTGAGAGCAGGCAAAGCCCCGGGACCAGACGGCATCCCCGCAGTAGCGTGGAAGGTGGCGCTGAGTGAGGTGGCGGGTAGGCTGGAGAAGCTCTTCTCATCATGCCTGAGGGAGGGGAGCTTCCCAACTATATGGAAGGAAGCCAGACTTGTCCTACTCCCGAAGGAGGGCAAGCCACCCGAGGCCCCGTCGAGTTATAGGCCCATTTGCCTGCTGGATGAGGCGGGCAAAATGCTGGAGCGGGTGATTGCCGGTAGACTAACCGGGCACCTCGAGGGGGGAGAGGATCAAGGACTCTCGGACAGGCAATATGGTTTCAGGGAGGGACGGTCGACAATAGACGCAATTAAGCGGCTTAAGTCCCTCTCTGACCATGTTCTGGGGGAGGGAGGGGTAGTGCTGGCAGTCGCACTAGACATCGCGAATGCCTTCAACTCCCTCCCCCACGCCGAGATTAGGAGGGCTCTTGTGAGCTTGGGAGTCCCTGCCTATCTGAGGAGAATCATC
>NW_011954301.1:0-1030 GCF_000949405.1 Vollenhovia emeryi | reverse complement strand
TAGGAATAGGGAATAGGAATAGGGAATAGAAATCTATGTAATGCCAAGACACAATGATTTGTTGGCAATAGGCGTGCTGTCCAATCATCTGCATTTTAAAACCACGTGTCTGTCCCAGTCTCAACTGTGATTGGTCAGGTAGGTCAGGCACAGGAAATAGGGAACAGAAATCCAACGCGTCGGAAATTCTGTTCCTATTGCCTATTCCATATTCCATTGTGCGTCGATGCACGGTTTCTGGTAAGTTGGAATTTAGTTATTTCTGTTGCCTGTGTTATTCCCTATTCCTATTCCCTGTGCTTTCCTATTGTGTGATAGGCTTAAGGAGAATAAAGCCCATCACACAATGCCAGGAAACAGGCAACAGGAACAGGGAATAGAATTTCTAACGCGTTGGATTGGTTGGAAGAAAATTTCCGACGAATCCAACGCTTCAAAAATTCTATTCCCTGTTCCTGTTGCCTGTTGCCTGGCATTGTGTAATAGGCTTAATGAACTGTGATTGGTCAATTTCTTCCGACACGACCCAGGTAGCACACATATCTAAAAGACATCATAAGGACGTCTTTAAGACGTCTTTTGACTTAAAGACGTCTTAAAGCTGTCTTTTAGATATGGCATGCTACCTGGGGACTTACGACATCCAATGTAGACCCAGCCTTACTGACTTTACTGGCGTGCGAAAAACGCAGCACCAGTAATTTTCATTGCTACCAACTATACTGTTTTCACTGGCAGTAACTAAATCCATTTTCGAACACATCCTGGGTCGAGAGCCCTCCTTCTTGGATTCAGGTGCCATATTGATAAGTAAGGCCCGGTTTCACCAAGGCGAGTTAAGGTGGAAGCACATAAAATTGCAGAAACCATAGGCAGAATACATAAGCCATAGCGCATGCGTAATGTCATTCCACCACGGCTCTAGTAATTTTATGTGCGCATGCGCTATGGCTTATGCATTCTGCCTATGGTTCTGGATTTTCCAATCTACATAAAAATCCATAATGCATAACTACAGGCATAACTCATT
>NW_011954300.1:0-1030 GCF_000949405.1 Vollenhovia emeryi | reverse complement strand
GGGCGCTATCAGGTAATGTCATGGCATGTCTTATTCTGGAAAGCCTGATTCGGACCTGTTAGTGCTTGGATCAGGGTTGCCGTATTGTGGCATTCTCTGTCAGCGCCACAATGAGGGCTGCTCTATTAGCGCCTGATCGAGGAAATCTTTATGCGACCCTGATCAGGTTTTGTCTAAAATTTTCTATCGAACGTTATCGAAAAACTTCGATAGCAAGTTACAGAATTCCCGTACAGGACTCTATAGGAGTAACAAGGCACAAGAAGAGTTCGCAGTACTACACGGAAAAAAATAATTTTGCTGTGATAGCAAAGTCGCCGTTGCTACTGCATATTTGTAGTAATAGCAATAAAATTTAGTTGATAGAACTAATTTTATGAATTATTCGTCATTATAGCAAAATCTATTTTGTTGCGAGAATAGAACAAAATTTGCTGAGTGTATTTGTAATTACAATCACATAAATTTGCTACTGAAGCAAAATAATATATTCTTAGCAAATACATTTGCTGTCACAACGAAATCCCGATACGCCTGATTCCCTCCTGAATAGATAGCACTAGTACCACATACTGCCGCGACGCGGCGACGTGGCGACCGCGCGTCTTTCTCGTAAGTAAAAATCGTCCCGTATTAGTATAAAAGGCGAGCCGATATGATGCGAGAGCGAGTTGTCTGGATCATGGATAGACCTCAATAACCTGAATATACTTTTGATGACTAGGTGATTTAACACAATTTAACAATTAGTTACAAAGTGAATTTCTTAATAAGAAGCTGCTTAATAGAAAACTGCTTTCAGGGCCACTTAGAACACAACGTTACATTTTTTATCAGGGCGTCATCAGGCTGCCTTAACAAGACCTGATCAGTCGTTAAGGCAAAATCTATCGCGCCCCTATCAGGGCCGTATTTCATTTTTTACTCGGGCCTGATCAGGAAACTACTTTCAGGGCCACATGGAACACGACGTTACATTTTTGATCAGGGCGCCATCAGGCTGCCTTAACAAGACCTGATCAGTCGTTAA
>NW_011954299.1:0-1030 GCF_000949405.1 Vollenhovia emeryi | reverse complement strand
GAAGAACAAATACTCAATGAATATAATCGACCTAGGCTGGCAAATCTCTTTATTTAGTAGATTACGACGTTTCGGCCAGTAATACTAGCCCTTATCAAGTAAGACTTATGCTGACCTTATCAATTGTTGCAGCAAAAGATAGGAGACAAGTCGTAGTACATATAAATTGAATATAAAGCCATCAGAATAATAAAATCATTATAACACTCTGTGCACCGACACCTAAATGTCTTGTCAGATATAAAGTCACAGGGAAACAGTTTCCGACGAGACATTTAGGTGTCGGTGCACAGAGTGTTATAATGATTTTATTATTCTGATGGCTTTATATTCAATTTATATGTACTACGACTTGTCCTCTATCTTTTGCTGCAACAATTGATAAGGTCAGCATAAGTCTTACTTGATAAGGGCTAGTATTACTGGCCGAAACGTCGTTATCTACTAAATAAAGAGATTTGCCAGCCTAGGTCGATTATATTCATTGAGTATATGTTTTTTAATTAGTACTGAAATGGATTATTGTACAACTTTACAACATATGAGTATGCCTAACAGTAAACTAGCCAATCACAATCACTCGAAGCAACTCTTTCTGAAAACATGTAGGGTTATACAGGGTGTCTGATGCTAAAGTAGCCAACTTGAAAATAGTGCACTGAAAAAAATTTCTGGTTGAATATGGACGAATCAGATAATTCCTTTAGGATTTACCAGAATTCCTGTAATCCTACAGAAATTCTGGTAAATCCTAAAGGAATTCTGGTAAATCCTAAAGGAATTATCTGATTCGTCCATATTCAACCAGAAATTTTTTTCAGTGTGGTAGATTGGGTTAAACTGAGGAGAAATATCATGTGCCGCGGTACAGAAGTAACAATAGTTATCGAGTAATTAATTTACGTCTGTGCAAATGAGGATGCAGAATACGGTAGGCCGGACTCGGAAGGCATAAGAAAATCGATCGATGAACGGGAAGTGGAGCGACGCGCGAGATACTATGTTTATGTTTCGGGTCGCCCGTCGCTCA
>NW_011954298.1:0-1030 GCF_000949405.1 Vollenhovia emeryi | reverse complement strand
GTAAAAAAAAAGTCGCTAGTGGTAATAGGGGGATGCTTTGTCTGAAAGTCAAAGGATCCAAACTTTAATCCAGAAAACAAAGAAAATAATAATACGCTGGATATTAAGTGAAATATTGGCCGCATTCAGCGCACACAACAGTTGAGGGATCGCTACCTCTACTAGCGCTCTTTTCTGGTGAATACGTTGTTGAGTGAGCGCTCGATAATCTAACTTAACTTAACCTATGATTTCTGCTCAACACCTGTATGCGTATGTCAAATATGAACAATATAAATATTTTTTTACAATTCGTGGCTGATGATGGCCTAAATATTAATATTGTTCGTAATATTGTTGATAATCTTATTCAACCATTGCCTGAGAATGATTTTCATGTTAGACAACGTCGAGCTGCAAAGCCTCGAAATGAGGAATATTTTGAATTAACAATTCCAACATACACGGACGATCAATTCAGGGAACATTTTCAAATGTCTCGAGTAACTTTTGAGGTATATGTTCTCCCGTAATTATATATTGCGATGTATATATACAATACATATAATATAACTCCCAACAGTCGATGTAGCGTAAAAATTTTCGCTCGAAAACATGGCGTCCGCTACCGCAGCATGTTGTGGGAGCGCTTCGGATCATAGACCATTCAGCGCATAAATCCATAACTGTTGTGTGCGCTGAATGCGGCCATTGAGTAATTCGGTAACCAACGAAATATGTATTAAGGATGTATCTGAGATACAATCATTGACAAAAATCCCCCAAATTCGAAAACCTGGCATATCTACGCTAAACGTGCAGTAAACCTAGTGATAACTGATATAAATGATAACTAACATAATATATTTATTTTTAAAAAGTTATTTTTCACATTTTTCAGCACTTTATTAGGTTTATTTGCCATTTTACAACTTTTTACAATAAAACTTTTGGCAGTGAAAATGCCCAAAATGCAACCTTAGAACATCAAATTTCTTATTTATTTAACACCATTATTTAGCAGTGTAATACAGAAAAAGTAATTGGAATA
>NW_011954297.1:0-1030 GCF_000949405.1 Vollenhovia emeryi | reverse complement strand
TCTCTCTCTCTCTCTCACTCTTGCTTGTATATGTACGTATGTGTCTTATGTACGTATGTGTATCCATTTCTCGTAGATATACATGTGCGTGAATGTGTACGTATGTATATGGGTGATATAAAGATATAAATTATTTTTATGAATAATTATTCTTCTTGAAAACAGATAAGGAACAAGATTTTCAATCTTTATGATTTCTTCGTCGACAGAGGTAGTGGATCGCGAGTCGATGGTCCGGATTCACCTACCTCTATTTTTAATCATTCTCTTTATAAAAAATATGTATATCTTAATTTCTATAAATCTTGTATAATAAAAAATTTTTTTAAAAGAAAAAACAAAAATATTTATATTTGAGTATTTTCTAGAGGGAATTATATTCGTAAATTTAAATAACCCTGCGTAAGTCCACGTGAGAAGAAATGTGAGTCTTCCGTTAACACACATATTAATATACATAACCGACTTCTGACTACGTAAGATTAGTTATAGGAGTCACGCGTGATATTAGTTCAAGAAATCAATTGTAAAAATAGAATAGAGCAATGTTTGTATTGCTAAAAATATAAAAGTGTCTATGTAAATATTGATTATATCTACAATTCAAACATATGATCCTGTAGTCGTGTTGTTTGAGGCGAAGACGGCGGCACTGATGCAAGTCGAGAAAGTTTGCCCACACGCTGCAGCGGTGAAGGGGGTAGGACAGGGGATAGTTCGTATGACCACGTGCGCGGGCGCAAGCGTGCACGCAAGCAAGGAACCCTAAATGCGTGTGCACAATTATATACGGCGGGTTGCTTGTGTGCGTGCTTGCGTGTCCAACAGGATCAACCCTACTCCAAGTTGAAAAACGTTCTCTGCTGGCATCACTTGAAGGCGATGGTCGGTCGTCAGCGTGGAGTAAAATTTTAAGTCTCTCCTTTCTAACTAATGTCTCTCCTTTCTAAATAATGTTAACATTATGAGAGGATTTATTAACCTGTTATTATACGTGCGTGTGTGTGGGTCTTTGACTCTCTCTCTCTCT
>NW_011954296.1:0-1030 GCF_000949405.1 Vollenhovia emeryi | reverse complement strand
GAAAAATAGAAACATTTCAGAGAAATATTTCTGAATGATTTCTATCTTACATTTCACTATTAATTTCCAAGTTATATGTTGGATAGCTTTCAATAACATATGTTTTAGAGATTACGTACGAAATATTTCTCTGAAATGTTTCGTAATATTTCTGAAAAATAGTAACATTTATAGAAATAGAAAAATAGAAACTTTTCAGAGAAATATTTCTGAATGATTTCTATCTTACATTTCACTATTAATTTCCAAGTTATATGTTGGATAGCTTTCAATAACATATGTTTTAGAGATGACGTACGAAATATTTCTCTGAAATGTTTTGTAATATTTCTGAAATATTTCAGTGAGAAGGATCATAAATGATTTCGATAAAACGTTTCAGAAATACTTCTGAATGATTTTAATGTTACATTTCAATATTAATTTCCGAGGTATCTTTTGGAAAGCTTTCAATGACATGTGATTTTGATGAAACGTTTCAAAGATATTTCTGAATGATTTCAATTTTATATTTCAATATTAATTTCCAAGTTATCTTTCGGAAAGCTTTCTGAAACTTGTTTTGCTGTGTGGGGAATGTTATTTGTAATATGTATCGTATATCGTAGGTATATGTATACACGCACATACATACGCGCATATTTTTATATTCTATATATTTATTTGGTTAAATAATATTAATTTGTGACTCTTTATTAACATTCTGTAAATTAATGTTTATTCATACATGTATTTGTACGTATAGTAAACATGTACAAATCAAAGTACATATGCGAAACATCTCATGTAAAATCACGCAAAAAAATAAACAGAGTTAAAAAGAACACATTTTATAAATCTTTCTGATTATAACATATTATGAATCTTAACATTCTAATTTTACATTTGTTTTTTAGCATTCCACATTGTATAAAATGTAAATAAACCACAAAATTTTAAAGAAAATATTACTAAATTAATGTTTTATATCACATTCTTAACTTTGATACGTTCAGCATTGCACATTGTGTATTACAAAAATTCAAATATT
>NW_011954295.1:0-1030 GCF_000949405.1 Vollenhovia emeryi | reverse complement strand
TCGATTCACCCCTGACGAGCAGAGGTGTGAAGAGCACTTCAAGGCTACACACTCTCGTGACTCATCAGGAAGGTACGTCGTCAGGATTCCACTCAAATCACCAGCTGATCTTCTGGGTGACTCGTACCACGTCGCCCATCAGTGCCTCAAGGGATTACGCAGACGATTCTCAAGGGATGTGAACTATCAACGTCTCTATCAACAATTCATGATGGATTACGAGACGCTCAACCACATGACGAAGGCATCATCCATCTCCAGTCGCCGCTCACACTTCTACCTACCACATCACGGTGTTCTCAAGCCTGACAGTACAACAACGAAGCTGCGAGTCGTATTTAATGGCTCCAGCGCATCAACATCGGGCTACTCTGCTAACGACCTCATGTATACTGGAGCGAAATTGCATCTGAATATCTCAGATGTTCTCCTCTGGATACGAAGACACCGTCACATTTTCGCTACGGACATCACCAAGATGTACAGGCAGATCAAAATTCACAAGGATGACTGGGAGTTGCAACGGATACTCTGGATGGACGATCAACTCAATGAAGTGCCATACCATCTGACAACCGTCACCTACGGGACAAAGGCCGCGCCGTTCTTGGCCGTCAGGACGCTGTTACAACTAGCAGAGGACGAAGGAAATAAATATCCACTGGCTGTGCCATCCATCACTCATGGCAGGTATGTCGATGACATATTTGGTGGTGCAGATACTATACAACAATTGCAGGAGGTCGCACATCAATTAAAAGGCCTCTGCATGGCGGGCGGCTTCCCACTAGCAAAATGGCATGCTACTCATCTCGACATACTCAAGACTGTCACCGACAGCGAAGACCAAGGCTTCTCAATCACATTCGACGATTGCGCAACCAAGATACTCGGACTAAAATGGCTCCCTCAAGAAGACACATTTGCATTCTCAACGCGAAGCTCACGCAAGGACGGCAGACTCACAAAACGCCTCGTATTATCTGAAGTGGCTCAGATATTCGATCCACTTGGCTTTGCATCACCTGTT
>NW_011954294.1:0-1030 GCF_000949405.1 Vollenhovia emeryi | reverse complement strand
GGGGGACGGGGGTGGGCGGAGGTGGTGGTGGAGTAGGGGTGGGCGCGCGCAGCGCGCCGTGCCAAAAACACTTGCGACTTACGTGTTTATTTTCAGCCTGTATCTCCGAAACTATTTGAGTCCGGCCCTTATATATATATATATGAAATGACTCGGGAAGACATTCCCAACAACATATTTAAAAATCAAGCGAATCGGAGAGGAAGTCGCTTTTATGCACAATTACCCCAAACTTTTTTGTTAATAACTTTCTAACGAATAACGACCGCCGGCTAAAAACTCCTAAGAGTTACTCAGGAGGGTGTCCTTGACAACATATGTCAAGATCAAGGTCATCGGAAGGTGGGGTCTTTTTATGCACATTTACCAAATTTTTTTATTAAGCCCGCTGCAGACGACGCTATTTTTCCTGCTGGATTGCTCGCGATTTACTAAATTACTAGGAATCCTGAGTGCTGAGTGGTGCAACGATGTTAATTTAGTAGATTGCAAACACTCCAGCAGGAAAAATAGCACCGTCTGTAGCGGGCTTTAAATATTTGTTTTATCAGAGAGATCATCAAGGTTAGAAAGAGAAACTCTGATGCATTACAGAGTGCATGAAACAAGGATGGATTATAGCATACCAACTTTTCGACACTAAATATTTTATTTTTCACAGTTGGTAGCCCTGGGAATCTGTAGCCACAAAAGAGACGGAGAGCGCAGATATTTAGAGAGAGACACCGTTGAACTGAGCACACCATGTTATCCCTTCCACCATGGATAGGCCATTCGAAAAATGTGCCTTAGATATAGTAGGACCGTTGACAACGACTACACAGGGAAACAAATACTTACTGACGTTCCAAAACAGTCTAACGAAATTTAGTAAGGCAATCCCCATACCGAATCAGGAAACAGTCACGGTCGCAAAAATGTTCGTAACGAGGATAATTTTAGAACACGGCATACCCGAAAAGGTACTGACCGATCAAGGTACCAATTTCCTAAGCGACGTATTCAAGAGTACGTGCAAATTATTAAAAAT
>NW_011954293.1:0-1030 GCF_000949405.1 Vollenhovia emeryi | reverse complement strand
TCTCGCGAGGGGGACCCCGAGGGGGGCACTGGGTCTGACGTTAGCGTCAGGTCCCACACGTCCCACTCGGGGGCCACTAAAAGGACCAGGAGCAGCCGAAGGGAGAAAGACGCGAAGCACGCGCGCTCCCAAGGCTGCTCCAGCGAGGAGTAGGAGGACCTCCTCCCCGAGAAAAAGGACGCCCGAGGCAGACCCATTAAAACGGGGGAGGGCGTTACGATGGATGCTCGCAAAAAGGCCAACAAGGACCTCAATGAGAAGAAGAGGCAACTCCGCGAGGTGGAGAGGGCCTTCCAGGGGGAATATGACCCCCAGAAATATGGTGCCGCGAGGCAGAAGAAGCTGAGGGAGTTGGAGGAACAAATCCTCCAACTCCCCACCCGCGATATTGTGGCGCGTGTGTTGGAGCACGCTGGCAAGATCGACCACGCGGTACAAATCAGCAAGAACCTGAAGGGGACACTTGCTGGCGCGATGAGGGACGGGGCCCTGTGCACCAGGGTAGCCATAGACGCCTTATCCACAAGGCTGAGCAGAGAGGCGGGTGAGACGGAGCAAATGAGGGAGGAGCTGGCCTCCCTCAGGGCTCAGGTCGCCGACCTCAGGAGGGAGAAAGAGGAGCGGGACCGGGGGGCGATGCGGCCCCCCCCCCGTCCCTCTACAGACGGAACGGCACGCCACTCCGCCGGAGGAGAGGACAAGGGGGGAGGAGATGATGGAGGTGGACAACATCGGGCTACCGGATGATCCTCCTCCCCCCGGGAAGACGGCGGATCCCCCGTCCCCGGAGAAGAAGACCTGGGACGTCGTCACGCCTGGCGTGGCTGGCACGTCCCGGGCCTCGACGTCTGGGGCGGGGAAAACGCGGATGGGGAGGAGGGAGAGGTCCGCCTCGAGAAAGCGGGCCCCTCCCAAAACCCCCGCAAAGGACCCCCTCCATCATCCCCCCACGCCCCGCGCAGACAGACGGGGAAGCCCCTGCCTGGTAAGGCGGGGGAGCTCACGGGGGAGATGGTGGAGAGGAGGATTC
>NW_011954292.1:0-1030 GCF_000949405.1 Vollenhovia emeryi | reverse complement strand
CTCTTTCTACGAAAAATAGGGTATATATATCCTGATTCCGCGGAGGAAAGAGCACTTAACTTCGCTAGTAAAACCATAACCGGTGACATAAGTCGTGCGAGTCTGTACAACCGTCCTGGGGCACCGTCATAGAGAAGACCAAGTCCTCGTCCATCGCCAACAGCCGAGGCCTCCCACGGGCTTTCTGACAATCAGAGGAAGACGACAACCTCCTCGTCCATCCCGAAGTCTTCCACGAGTGGCCGCCAAGCAGTACTACTCCGACCAACGCTATCTTCACGAGAGTCCATCAAATTATCAACTACGAGTAAGTCCTCTTTCCTCCAACTAAAAAACGAGGCCTAGCACTTAGTACATAAGTAACCCCCTTTCAACTAGAAGATTCATTTAATCCGCGATTAACCCGATAAAACTCCACGGTTACAGTGGACCAAGACCTCGCGCTCGCCGAACTAGACGGGGGGTTGGAGCAAATCCACCAATTCGCCCAACAGCTCTTACGCGAATTAGAAGCGGACATCCAAGCGCCTAGGTTTTTAGATTTCTCTCCCCCTGCATATGACCACCTTCCTCCCTCTCCTCCTACCACGACCGACTCTCTATCTCCTTCTTATTCCCCTGTACTTTCTCCCGTCAACTTTATTCCCCATTCCCCCTCTAATTCAGACTCCAGCGTGGAGTTCCTTGGTGAGATCCCCGACGTGGAATTTCTCGAGGAAATTCTCTTCGTCCCTTCCCCAGGGAATTCTACGTCTGATGTAGAAATCCTGCCTCCGCCATCACCCACCAATTCCACGTCTAGCGTGGAATTCCTCGTGGAAGATTTCCCTTCCGAACCTCCAACCGCCTACACCTCTCCTGTGGAGTTCCTTGGAGAACTCCTACCCCTCTCACCCTTAAACAACGCTCTCCCAGATTTCCCTCCATTATCATCCACCGCCTCCACGCCCAGCATGGAAGAACTAATAGACATAGTGACTTTGTAGAGATAAATATATACATATGTACACGATACTAGATTCATTATAAC
>NW_011954291.1:0-1030 GCF_000949405.1 Vollenhovia emeryi | reverse complement strand
AAATATTATAAATTATTTACTACAAAATTTGTGATATCACCTTAAAAAATAACTTTTATAAAAAGGTAAAAAAAGACGTCAAGTATAAGCGCTATCCAATCAAGCATTATATAATTGAATTATTTGGATATTATATATTTTATTAGAAAAAAACATTTTTATCTCTTCTACAAAAGTATCTTCTTTACAAAAGTAATGATATCATCAAATGGCGCCAACTAAAATGAATATTTATACAAACTAGATACTTTATTATTTTTTATATTAAGATGTTATATCCAAACCATCAAACATAAAATTTTATCGAAAGAAATAAAAGAAATAATAATATGAGTAGACAAATTTTTAATATTTATTTAATAAAAATATAATGCAAACAAATTTAATACAAATAAAGCTTCTACTCAAAGATGGCCTTTTCTAATTTAATTGTGGGATACATATCGGTCTTGATTCACGACATTATAGTTTATTTAAAAAACTTGGACTTTCCACGACTTTTCTAAGTTCCGTCTTTGTGAAGAATAATCTTGAAAAGTCTTGAAAGAACGACTGTGTGTACGACATATCATTCAGATACTTAAAAATTTGATGAATTTTGATATTTTTCTTAACACTTTTGCAGCTCTTCAGTTTCATGGAATAACTCTGGGATATTTCAGATTGAGCATTTGGATTAATTGTCGGTATATTGTTTCTTGATCTCGACATCGCGAGAATCTGACGCCATTAGATAGATTCGCCTGAGAGATGTCACGGCCCCGTTTTTCGTGATTGGCGAATGCGATACGCCCTCTGTGGACCTTGAAAACGTGGACATTGAACTACGTAGCCAATGTCCACATTTTGCTAAGTGGGTAACGCAGATTTGCACAATTTTAGCCCCGTCCCGCGCTATGGTTAGATCCCATGCAATGATCTTGTACTTAAAATAATCTTAAGTACAAGAGCATCGCACAGGACCTGACTATAGCACGAAACGCAATCAAAATTTCGCAAATCTGCGTTACCCACTTAGCAAAATGTGGAC
>NW_011954290.1:0-1030 GCF_000949405.1 Vollenhovia emeryi | reverse complement strand
GTCGTGTACTCGCGTAAACTTACACGGTCGGTCTCGCACGCGTGTACTAGCTACGCTTACACTTGGCGCAAGACACTACCGTGTCTCGGGATCGATCTCTCCTGAGATGCACCCCCCCGTGTGGGCCACCTTGTCGTGGTGGGGGGGCTTAAGGCGGGCGTTCGGCCTGGAGCCGCCTGTGTGCCGCTTTAGGCTCCGGCGGTTCCATGGGCTGGGCGTCCGTCGACTAAGAGCCCACTTGGCCGAGTTGCGGCCAGAGTAGGATGGGGAACCGGTGTCCCCCGGACAATTGTCCGGAGGGGCATCGGGGACCCACCTACGGCCCCCGCGACCAATGGTCTTGGTC
This sequence comes from Vollenhovia emeryi, assembly GCF_000949405.1. NCBI lineage: Eukaryota > Metazoa > Arthropoda > Insecta > Hymenoptera > Formicidae > Vollenhovia > Vollenhovia emeryi. The sequence goes on along the minus strand of NW_011954290.1, from coordinate 684 downwards.
CGGGGGCGACCACCGGTGACCCGCGGGCTACGGCTCTTACGGGCACCGGGGTCGGAGGATCCCGTCGACCAATGATCATGGTCCGGGGGACGACCACCGGTGACCCGCGGGCTACGGCTCTTACGGGCACCGGGGTCGGAGGGAGTCCCGTTGACCGGGTGCCGTGGGGGAATTTCCCCCCGGGAGACTCGGCCGGGACTGGGGGGGTGGTTCCACGGCCTTTCCCTTGCCGGGGGAGTCGGGGAGCCGCCCCGCCCGAGTAGACGGGCGGACGAGGCCGCTCGGACGTATTCCGAGGCAGGGCTCGGCAGCCTGGGGCCCTTGGAGCCGCTGGGACGTTTCCCAGGTCGGGGTCCAGGGCCGTAGGCCGGGGCCGCCTCGCTGGGCGGGACGTGGTCCCGTTTCGGCGGGGTGGGGGGCCCGACCCTGGTGACGCAACCGTGCGTGGCGCGGGTCACCGGGTGGGCGGGCAGGCGTGGGAGGCCCCGTCTGTGCCTTTGGGTTAGTGAAAGTGACTTAAGTCACAGGGATATGGGTAGGCACAGCGGGGCGTGACTCCGGGGCCGCCGGAACCTATTTCCGGGTCGGGGCTCGGGGTCGAGAGGACGTGTCGCCGGGGCCGCTCGGACGTATGCCGAGGCGGGGCTCGGCGGCACGGGGCCCTCCGGAGCCGCTGGGACGTTT
>NW_011954289.1:0-1030 GCF_000949405.1 Vollenhovia emeryi | reverse complement strand
GAAAAATATGCACCCCGAGTGACCTTCAGAAGGTTTTAGCCGTCTGTCGTACGTCATGGCATCGGACACAGGCCCGATAGGACACGGATTCGATCGGACACAGGCCCGATCGGACACATTTTGTATCGGGTTGGCGTATTTCTGTAAAGCACAATATTCTTGTGTGCGTATGGACTTACAAATGAGGGAAAATTATCTGCTTTACAGAACAGTTAACCCGGGTTAACCTTCTGAAAGTCACTCGGGGTGCATATTTTTCGGGCTCCCCCGATTGATTATCACTGTCAGAGTCACAACAAAGGTTTTTACCAAGAAAACCGCAAGAAAATATCACAATTCGGAAAAGTTCCTATTCTCTATAATTACCAAAATTAGAAATTTGCATATTGCTTCCTCATCATTGAAGTGTGCAAATTGGAAATTTGCACATTTCTTCCTCATCATTAAAGTAGGCAAATTAGAAATTTGCACATTGCTTCTATTGTTATGGCTTCTTCATAGAGGAAACTTTAAGAGAGAAATCTAACTTTACTACGATGTTTCTTGAAAGTATTCAAATTATTCTTATTTCGCTCTTAAAGCTTCCTCTATCAGGAAGCCATGTGCAAATTTCTAATTTGCACACTTTACTTTACTTTTTTTTCTAATTAGAAATTTGCACATTGCTTCCATTGTTATGGCTTCCTCATAGAGGAAGCTTTAAGAGCGAAATAAGAATAATTTGAATACTTTCAAGAAACATCGTAGTAAAGTTAGATTTCTCTCTTAAAGCTTCCTCTATGAAGAAGCCATAACAATAGAAGCAATGTGCAAATTTCTAATTTGCCTACTTTAATGATGAGGAAGAAATGTGCAAATTTCCAATTTGCACGCTTCAATGATGAGGAAGCAATATGCAAATTTCTAATTTGCACACTTTCAAGAAACATCGAAAAAAATTAGATTTCGCTCCTAACCTTCCTCTATGAGGAAGCCATGTGCAAATTTCTAATTTGCACACTTTACTTTACTTTACCTTTTTCCAATTATA
>NW_011954288.1:0-1029 GCF_000949405.1 Vollenhovia emeryi | reverse complement strand
CAGCATTTTATATATCAGTCATGCTAGCGATATATTGAAGACAAACTGTGACTGCTTAACAAAATAATTATTTATAATACAATAGTGACTTGTAAGTGTTAAATCTAATTATCGTATAAAAAATATGCACGTACTAACTAAAAATCCTATTTCACTGCAATCGTATATTCGTATCGCATTCATTCTTTGATTGAAGTGCACATTTATGCACCAATAAGAATACGAAATATACTATGTAAGATATAAAATCTCTTCCTTTACCTGGAAAAAGTTGGGAAATTACGAGCAACGCGCGAGAACTCAAAAACTCGTACGAATAATTTGCACACGTGATTTCCAATAATTCAAATTTTTTTACAATACCTTGTACCCTACGTCACATATATTTTTATTTTACTGAGATTTCCGAGCAAATTTGATTTTTAATACGCAATAGCGTAGGGTCGACGATGTTACATGCGGCACTCTGAAAGCAAATAAGTCGCGAATGCGCAGCGAGTGTCTCACAGATACCCTTCGAGAGGTGCTGTTCTTTTATTAAAGATGGCTATTCGCAAGAACTTGAGTCTTTAATGACAGTTGAATGACATCTCGTGCACATTTACCTTGCCGCTTTCTTCATCTTTTCCTCTCGAATCTCTCTTCTGCCCTCTAAATTTTAAAATTATTCCAAAGATCGCTGCGACTGGTCGCCGGATGTACATACATCGTCGCGTATAGATCATTACATATTTAAGCAAATTATTCGCGAGTGCGCGGTCAGCGGTGGAGGGAACGCAAGAGGACTCTGTTCGCTCCCTTTTTTTTTAAATTACAAGAGGCTACGTCTTCGTGGCATGCGCACAGTGGGATAAAAATATTTAATGAGCGACTGCCATTGGTCAAGCGCCCAAGGGTGCTATTTACTTCGCGATGCTCCTAGAATCTTGCAGTCTTCACGCAATTTTTCCGCAGCGTACATCAAACTGCGGTTAGAGAACATAATATCAGCGAGAGCATATGGTATTTATACTTTGAGGGTGTACCTAA